>NC_041340.1:4193638-4493638 GCF_004354835.1 Perca flavescens | reverse complement strand
TTAATGCACAACAACAAATAACAAGCATTAGTGATAATGATGATAACAACAGAGATGCTCATTAAACCCTGACGTCAGCATCCTGCGGATGAAAGAGAGCCAAGGCAGGAAAAATCTAAATAGAAGATATTTATGGATTCACAAAAAAATATGTTTTTCGTCTCATGAAGCAAAGAGAAAACCCATCTTCATTTGCAGGCTGTGTGTTCTCTTGTTTTTAGCTGTATTTTTCAAAAGGAAGAACTCAAACAGCAGCATCTGACTGTAATATATTACATAAAGTGTGTGCTCCCTATATAAAGAATATGTGGGCTGCACGGTGTGCCAGTTGTCAAACATTAATGAGACTGTTCAGATCAAATTAAATGCACACAACTATTATTTATTCATCCTGTTAAGTTTGTGTTTCAAGTGTCTTGAGGGCAATCTACACCGCAGGCGTATTGTTAACGGCACTTCTCTAAGACATCCTCTTACATTTATACATATGTATTAGACCTCGCAGACTCTGAGAGACCTGTGCTGTTTTACACTGCAGGTCTATTTTTTCCCACCCTTTGCTTGCTCAGTGAAGCATATCCTTCTGGTAGCACACCTTCACAGTTCTACAGTATGTTGTGAACATGTGAAAGAAATCTATACTGATATATGTTTATAAGTGGGAAGAGAGTCCTCGAGAGACTGAGCCCGGATCGAGTCCCGTGATCATAATAATAATAATTAAAGGAAAGAGACAGAGAGATGACGATCTGTACTGTGATCATTAGTATTACGTTAAACTTGGTTCCAGAGTCTGAGATCAGACCAAGCTGTAGGTCACCGAGTGGGGTCTGAATCTTTACTGGTCTCACGATTCAATTTGATTACAATTATTATTATTATCTATTCTTATTTTATTTTTTATTTTTTTTATCGAGCTGATGGATGGATGGATCATGAGAGCACTGCTGTGTGGCCGACATGGAGCATCTACACAGATAAAACTGACGGACCTGATATATTTATTTCAATATTCCCTAGTTTCCACCCAGTCATGTAGATGGTGTGAAATACTGCCATGCAAACCATGTGCCATCTGTCTAGTGTACATTAAACCACGGATACTGCTGCAAGAAACATTCATACATGCATTTGTAACAATAAGGGCTAGACTACTGCAACAATATATTTCAATGTAGGGTTGGGTACCGAAACCCGGTGCTAATACGGCACAGGTGCCTAAACGACCGGTATCTACCGGACCGAATTGCAACACGGATTTCGGTGCCTCATTTCGGTGCCACTTAAATGTCTTCTGCGCTGCTCTCTGATGCTCTGAAACAGACGTTAGAGGCAACAGAAGCATCGTTGCACGTGACGTTAGTTAACACTTCACTTGACAGCAGGTAACGTTAGCCTAACGTTAGCTAGCAGCTGGAGTAAACACAGTTAAAATGCTGACAGCTAAATGGTGTAAAGGGTGTCTGTATTTCACTATAGGGGATTCCAACAGCGGGACGTTAAGCAGGACGTTAAGCAGGAAAAACAACACAGACGTGGTGCGTTCACTTTAAACTAGTAAGCCTCTTGGTGCATTCAAAGTTATTGAAAAATACCCTATTCCCTATTACCCTATTTTTTTAAGTAGTGGTTCAGGCACCATTTAGGCACCGGCACCATTTTAAAAGTATCGTTTTAGCACCGATATCGCAAAAAACGATACCCAACGCTAATTCTATGGTACCACAAACAAGTTCCTACCAGATTTTATGGCAAGCCATCCAAAGGTTAACGAGACATTTAACTGAAAAATAAAAGGCAAACTCAAGGTGGCGTTAGATGGAAAATTATGGGACCACCAAAATCAGTTGGATTCATCATCTGGGGAGCATGAATATTAACCTGGTTGACACCAGATCCTTCTCAGTTGTAACTGAGAGTGAGTCTGGGGAAGGTTCATCCCCAGCCCATTTCCAAAGGGGCGTCACCAACGGACACCGCTCAAATGCCTCTGGGCCCATTGGATAGTCCTTCAACCAATCAGACCAACGATCCGGGTGACGTGGCAGCGACAGCGCCATCAACGGGTTGCTGCGCTTCGGTGGCCGTCATGTTGAATGTAAACAAAACTGCTCGCCATTGCTGAGCTATCGTCATCGTGTAAAGCCTGCCTCAACGGTTGTGATTGGTGTGGAGCCCGCCTCAATGGTTGTGATTGGTGTAGAGCCCGCCTCAACGGTTGTGATTGGTGTAGAGCCCGCCTCAACGGTTGTGATTGGTGTAGAGCCCGCCTCAAAGGTTGTGATTGGTGTAAAGCCCGCCTCAACGGTTGTGATTGGTGCCTCAATTTGGAAAAATTGGAAATGGGCTTGAATGGGCCCTTGGCCAGACTTACTTGCAGAGCAAATCTCAAATTCCGTCAGGGTTTTCCCAGGCTACATGAATAAGTGAGTATACTCACATATTCAATAGCCGTCAAATTTTGTTTAGTATGGACACAAAGTGGTGGACCGACCAACTAATATCACCATGGTTTGATGTCTAAGGCCTGAAACAAAAGCATCTTTAGGGTACTTTTATATTTATATTTACTTTGTGAAGAGCACAGTGCTTAGGTTCCATAAACCCAAAGCTCTGAAAGGAATTTAAAGGAATCCTTTCTTTCTTTTCATGTTTTAAAGGGACATACATACATACATATAAAGTGTTCACATGGATACTGTAATACAATAAAAGAACCATCTAATCCCAAAGAAGAATCATCTAATCCACTCAGGCCTGATCGCTCTTCAATGTTCCAACCTGGCTTTAATGTGATCCTTCCTAACTCGACTGCCTCGTCCTGCATTACAGACGCGTGTGTTCAAAAGCATGCACTGGTTGGAGGATTTCAAAGAGAGGGGTTTTATGTGATTTTGCAGGGTCTTTGTGCGTTCGGTTCGCCCTCGCCAACTAAAGCCACCAGAAAACAGCTTTAAAAGAAAAAAAAAAACGCCAGCGCTGATCTCCAGACGAGCTCCGAGTGGGAGGACGAGCCAGCAAAGGTGGGAAAACAATCCGCTTCCGCCTGAAGAATTTACCACTTCACCGTGAAAACACACAGCTCTGAAGCCCCAGCACTGATAAAAGAAACGCAAAAAAAAAAACAGAGAAATAAATAAGAAGCCACACTCCGCAGCCTCCCCCTCCTGTTCATTCATTCTCACCAGGGGGAGAGTTTATCATTAGCAGTCCACAAAAACATCAGTCACGTCAAAGCGTGCTGGTATTTCACCATCATGGCAAAAGCTGAAGTTCCCTGTGAAAAAAAAAACAAATGTGTGAATTTCTCCATCTGATGTGTTTTTGTAGCCCAAGGCTGCTTTCGAGCAAAACGCTTGATGAGAAAATTGAAGTGAATTTCTACCGAGTAAAGAGGTCGAAGAACGTTATCAGTGTTGAGTTCGGTGTAAGTAAACATTCTCTTTGAGGCGAAGTGGCCCGTCACGTTGTATCATCGGAAACGTCTTCTTACAAAACCAACAGGAAACATCCAATAAACCTTCAAGCTTTTTGCACATAAAGTTCAACAAACATCCCTCTCCGTATAAATCCATGGAAACATTTCACAGCCAATCAGGAGCTTTTTATCAGCCGGCCGATCGAGCGCGGCCACACAGCGAGCTATCGACCCTTCGACCCTTTTAATGTCCCGAGCTCTTTGATAACGCTGTGGCAGGAATCAAACGTGCGGCCCGCTGCGTACAGGGTGCTCTCCCTGTCTGGGCCTCAACATTAATGAACATTAGAGGAAACTTCAATCGATCCTGTAACAAGAATGAATCGTACGGGGAAGAATGAGAAGAATCGAGCCAAGGGTGGGATTAAACGGAACACGGACGCATGTTGAGTGCGGCGCCGGAGCTGTTTCAAACATGGAATCCAGCCAGACGGTTCATAAACAGGCAGGAAACAGTCGCGTCGGGCTTTTAATCAGTCAGCCAGGGGAGCAGTGGATCGATGGAGCTCCCGGTCACTGGCTGACTGCTTACTGGCTGGATGTTGTGAGGCTCAGTGGGTCGATCTCTGCGATCGATGCTGAAAACAAGCAGAGATGCGACCTGCTGTGTGTGTGTGTGTGTGTGTGTGTGTGTGTGTGTGTGTGTGTGTGTGTGTGTGTGTGTGTGTGTGTGTGTGTGTGTTTCACCTCTCTGTTTTCTGAATAGGAGTGTAGTCGAAAAGCTTTTCTGTCTCTGAACACTAAACAAACCGTACACTCAGACACAAAGCTGAGGAAACTATTTTTATAAGATACACTTTATGAATCATTTCTGGTGTTACTGCGCAGCCTGGGGAACAATCTGTAAAGGTCCCCCCCCACACACACACACACTGTTGTAGCACTGTATCAGTATCAGTCCCTGTGTCCCAACCGGCAGCGCCCACCAAGAGCCACGGTCTGTCTGAGCTTTCTGCCTGTTTAAAGGAAGTCCTTCCTCGCTCGCTCTTTGGGAGGAATTGTTGGGTCTTTGTAAATCATAGAGTGTGGTCTAGACCAGTGGTCTAGACCCCCCTCCCCCCCGAATCCGAAGTTGAGGTAACTCTCGAGATAGAACCTTACTTTCTTTTTTGATACAGGGGAGTTATCAGCACTGTTACGTTTCTCCGCCATGTTAAAATAGTGATGCCGTGGCGGCAGGAAAAACGAGGATACAACAAAATATATAGTTTTCATACAGACTTTTGTATACATTATATATTCTATTGTATTATCATAATTTGTTTAACATGTGCAAATAGTTTTTTTTTTTACCTCTACCTCAAACCAGATAAAGACTTGCGAGCCTCCTGTGCTCTTTGCCACCCCCCCTGGGGGTGCCCGGACCCCAGGTTGGGAACCACTGGTCTAGACCTACTCTGTCTGTAAAGTGTTCTGAGATAACTCCTGTTATGATTTGACAGTATGAATAGTAATGAAATGTAGCTGAATAGTACTCAAGATCGGTCTTGGTCTGGAGACCGGTCTCAAGACCACCTTTTGAAAGTCTCGGTCTTGTCTCGGAATCGACCCCATTATCTCTGGAAAAACTGGACTCGGTGAAGACCACAACTGCCTTTTGTTTCTTTTATCAAGGCATTTCTCACGATACACTTACGGCAATAAAAGAGGTGAATGAAGAAGAATCTTAATTTGTTTTCTGTGGATGTTTTTTTTTTAATGGGAATTTGGATCTTTCAGTTTAATCTGAGGAGTGCCAATGGATAGCATTTTCCCCCCATTTTATCCTTCCATGCAGTGTGGGACTCGCACTGGTCTGGTGTTGGTCGTGTCTCGGTCTCGATACACTCTGGTCTTGGTTATGACTTGGTCACGGCTTAGGTGCTCCTTTGACACTGCAACCAAGGTATAGTATAGTTTTGAAATTTTAATTTCAGTTTTTATTTTATAACTGAATTGAACTTTCGTTAGTTTTCAGAGTATCTTTGCTAGTTTAAGTTTAGTTTCAGATTGTAAGAAAAATTTCGTTTTAGTTTTTATATATTTAGTTTAAGGGCGCCTGGGTAGCTCACCTGGTAGAGCGCACGCCCATATACAAAGGCTCAGTCCTCGACGCAGCGGCTGCAGGTTCGGTCCGACCATGTCATTCATTCATGTCTCTATCCCCTTTCACGTCTAAAGCTGTCCTATCAGAAATAAAAAACTATAAAAAAATATATATTTAGTTTAACAGTAGTTTTTGTCAGGCCCAGGAATACTATCTCAGATGGAGCTACATACAAATGACATGTTTAGAGAACTTTATAGGAATAGCCATGATGTGTCAAGTCCATTGAATATTTTTTTTTTAGATAATTTTTTGGGCATTTTTAGGCCTTTATTTGACAGGACAGCTGAAGACATGAAAGAGGAGAGAGGGGGGGCAGGAATTACATGCAGCAAAGGACCGCAGGTCGGAATCGAACCCGAGCCCCCTGTGTCTACATATGTAGAGCAAACCTCTACATATGTGCACCCACTCTACCGACTAAGCTATCCGGGTGCCCAAGTCCATTGAATTTCTGTAGTCTCCTTTTTTCGGTAGTGAAATATTATAGTATAATGTTTTACTTTCAGTTTACTTAAAAACATTTGTACTGCTTATTTTAGTTTTAATTAATATAATAACCCTGCACCCAACATGACTGTTCTTTTTTAAAACGGACAATAAGTCACTCAATCAGAGTTTGCAAACACAGCCAGACACTCAAAATGCTAAATTATAAAAATTTGAACATTTTGACTGCATATACTGTATACAGCAAGGCTGCCCAATTTGGGATCCCTTTGTTTTGGCCCCCCATGGCATTTGACATGCGCATGCTTATTCTCCTTTTATTTTGAAAGTGCTGTAAACTGTCCAACGGCTGATTATCGGCTCGGTGTGTCTCGGGCTTTAGTTTTATCTATGAAAAATTACAAAAATGACGGTATTTCTTCTCTCTCCTGCTGCCTCTCACGTTCTGTGAGGTGTGCTAACATTACTGGTTTTGAGTCAGCCAGTCAAGATGGAGCGATCGAGGCAGTGGCCCACTGATAAAAGAACACTTAGTAAGTCAGCTGGAGCCCTGATGTTGAAAGACTTTTGAAAAACAAGGACATGTCTCCCACTATTGCAAGTGATAAATAACTGTTAACATTCTGTAATATGGGAGATTAATGCAGATTAAAGAGCAGTGCTATTTTCAAAATTTTATTTGAAATTTTTAATGTTAATTTTCTATCAAATATAATACATTTTCTCATTAAATCAACATTTACTTTTTGGCCCGTGGCCTTTCATCCAGATACATTTTTGGCCCTTCATATGAAAGAATTTGGGCACCTCTATTAGTGACCTGCAGGGAACACTAAGGGTAAATGTGCCGTAAAACCAGAACTAGGAGCTGAAAAGCTCTGTAAAGCTGCAGAGAATCACTACAAGGGACCACTTTACATAACAAGTAGTTGTCTGAAAATACCATGTACAAAAATTGGCTAAGATATATAAAGTATAAAGCGCGTTTAAGGTATTAAAATAAGATCTTCTGTGCCAAAATGAACAAAAAGTAAAACCGCAAACATCATGTCAGATTCCACAGGAAGAAGTAAATGCGTTAGTTGACAAACATGAAGCCTGTGCTCTCGAGTCTGAAAAGAAAGGCAGAAGGTTTCTGAAGCTCCTCTGCACTCAGTTTGCCAAACAGCGAAGTGTTGCCTCTTTTCTCTCTGCAGTCTTCATCATCCTCTCCCCATTCAGCGCAACACCTCGCTGTGAGGAGACTCATTCCTCTCGTCCCCTGCTGCCTGCAAAAATTGGCCCAGAGGACTAAAGGAGGAGGTGAAAGAGAAAGGAGGGAAGGGGAAGGGGAAAGGGGAAGAATAGCTTCTGACACACAAAGCCTCCATCCCGTTCAGACAAAGCCTTCCTCTGGAGCTCCAGCACAGCCAGCCGCTGGTTTCACGTCTGTTACGCTGATAATGAAGTCAGTTAAAGATCACCACCAAAGTTTCTACACAGATCAGACAACTCAAAAACATTAAAGACTACAGAGTTGTGCATCCCAGCCTAGTTCATGTTGGGTGTTAAATTAAGCTAAAAGTAAAGTTACAAGAGAGCCTGAGTTGACAGTTTTGTATTCTTCTGAAAAGTCTCAAAGGATTTGTTCCAGATTGATTTGAGAAGTGAATCAATCTGGAACTCATTCCGAAATTCCACCAGGCGCGGATGCCCCGCGTTCCCGTTTAGTTCCATCGGCCGCCGTACCTCATACCACACCGGGACCGTGCAGAAGCAGAGCATTTTGCCTCATTCAAAAGCTTGAGCTCTTCCACTACCTTTTCCCGGCTTGTCAAACGCCCCACGGCTCTGTCAAAAATAGAGCTGTCGCGTATTTTGAGCGGAATCACCAGCATTGTCTTGAATGGCGGCTATGGTGGAACGCAGCACAGACACGCGTGGTGAAATTTAGGGGTACAACCTTACCCTAACCCCTTTAAAGTCAGAAATCCAAAACCCCTTACTTAAAGGTGCAGTAGGTAAGACTTATAAAACTAACTTTCTGTCATATCTGCTGAAACTGACCCTATGTTCCAGTAGAACAACATGAAGCAGGTAATAAAAAAACAACCTATCCAGCTCCTCTGGCACCACCTACAGCCTGAAGTGCGATTTTCAAAAATCCACCGCTCCCTGTTTAGATGCACCAATCAGGGCCAGGGGGAGGTGTCTAACTGCGTGTCAATCACTGCTCATGCACACGCATTCATTCTCACTTGTGGGGGAGGAGTCCTGGATCTTCGCAATCCTACCTACAGCACCTTTAAGAAAACCAACAATATGACACACTAATAATTTGGTAAATACACCTTTATGGGTAATATGGGAATGGAGAGCTGCGGATGACGTGCGCCGGCCGGTGCTTCGCCTTAAGCTCCCCAGTTCAACTCCCCAGTCATTGGACGAGGTAGCGGGAGGCATCGAGAGAACTTTTACCATTCCCTTACCCAAACCCCTACCCCTAACCACAATCTTGTCCTAAACCTAACCAAGTAGTTTTGTTGCCTAAACCTAACCAGACCCTACACGTTGGAAAAATGTAACCAAAGGGCTAACTAGTGTTAAAAAATGTGACGCCAAAGGGTCTTGACCAAGCATCTTTCCATCAGTCACTTAGACACAAAAACATGGGAAAATAGTGTCCTGGTTGAAAAATACCTAAGTTACCCTAAGTCAAATTCATGCTTGGACCTATAAAGGTGCTGTGAGCGCTGCTGCGCGAAGATTGTTGGTATGTGAACTCAACAGCCAGACAAATCCAACCCCCCCCTTGAGAATCTCCACCCCCCCAGATTCATGGATGCGCATTGCCATAGAGACCACTTCTGTTAGTTACCCAGACGAGTTGGGAGTGTGTTGTTGGATTCAAAGATTGTTCTTTCCATCACCTCGTCACTTAGAAACACAAACATAGAATCATACGGTCCAGGCTGAAAAATACCAAAGTTAAGTCAAATTCAGGCTTGGACCTTTAGAACCCCTGTTGGTTTATCCCGCTCTGTAGCGCCACCATCAGGACAGAATTTACATTTTCAGCTTCAGCAACATTTCGGCAAATTCATTAGTTGTTTTTTTGATGCCACATTTTTTGATTGTGTGTGTAATGAGCATTAAAGCGCTTGGTGGTTGCAATGTCTTTAAACAAACGCACAGTTTACAGGTTTGATGAGAATATTGAATTATAGAGTTGATCTCCACTTGCACATTTATTAATTTCACGCTAGTCATTGTACTAATACCAGGAATTGGTAGTCAAATTGCAGATATACAGTATAATGTGCTATGCCAAAAATATTTAGTATCCTTTAATTGGATCATTTGCATGTCTAAAAGATAAAAAAAGCAAATATTAAATGTCTCTCCCAGAATCCCTCTGGGTAGAAAAGTAGTTACACTTGATGTAGACCATCTGCTAAACTAAAACTGATTAAAATGTGATCAATCAAACTGAGTCAGAACAGATTACAGCTTGGCAGATCATTTTAGATAAACGTACAGATTAAATATACTGTAAATCTGATAATTTAAAGCAGATATTCAATTACTGAATAAGAATACACTCTGTGAAAAGGCTGGAAAAGTCTCTGTGACATTTTATATGTTAGTACCTGAACTCAACCCCACCGATATGGCACTACATGTCATTTAAGACAAACAACACGCCAACCTGGCACCCCTGTCAATGACTGATGAGCCACTTCAGCAGAGAAATCGATCCAAAGACCCGAGGTGGTGACCACCTGGGCGACTTTGACCACATCCACAGCCAATCACAGCCATTTTGGAAACACAACATCAGAATGAATGAATGAAAGAAAACACAGAGGCGAGACGTCCAGCAAGGCGCTCTGCTCGGCTCCGCTTGGTCGATTGATAAATGACTCGAAGCTGATCGGAGGAAACTCCCGCCTAATGGACCGATCTCTACTGGATCAAAGTTCCCTTTTAGTCCCGGGTCAGGGCTCTTACAGTGGTGTCTCAGCGTGAACCAGCACTCTCTCTACCTCCAGGGTATAAATAATATCCCCTGTCAGACGGTGGACGAGGCTCAGCAGATAGAGTCTCCAGGAAAAGGAGAAGCAGGAGAATGTTTGAGCAGAAACCTAACCCTGAGCACGTGCAGATGATGCATCTTTGCCCTGCTGGCAGTGGGGCCTAAAGATGATGCTGCCAGGAGCTCCTTGTTTTAAAAAATGCATTTTGAATTGGTGCATGAAGCACCTGAGTTGAAATGCAAAAAAAAAAAAATGATGCATTGATAAGTTTGATGTTAGAAGATATATCATTCTTGTTTATAGATCCGTGCTAACTCCTTAAAGGTCCCATGACATGGTGCTCTTTGGATCCTTTTATATAGGCCTTAGTGGTTCCCTAATACTGTATCTGAAGTCTCTTTTATATAGACCTTAGTGGTCCCCTAATACTGTATCTGAAGTCTCTTTTATATAGACCTTAGTGGTCCCCTAATACTGTATCTGAAGTCTCTTTTATATAGGCCTTAGTTGTCCCCTAATACTGTATCTGAAGTCTCTTTTATATAGACCTTAGTGGTCCCCTAATACTGTATCTGAAGTCTCTTTTATATAGACCTTAGTGGTCCCCTAATACTGTATCTGAAGTCTCTTTTATATAGACCTTAGTGGTCCCCTAATACTGTATCTGAAGTCTCTTTTATATAGACCTTAGTGGTCCCCTAATACTGTATCTGAAGTCCCTTTTATATAGACCTTAGTGGTCCCCTAATACTGTATCTGAAGTCTCTTTCCTGAAATTCAGCCTTGGTGCAGAATTACAGCCACTAGAGCCAGTCCCACAATGAGCTTTCCTTAGGATGTGCAATTTCTGTGTCTGTAGCTATTGAGGAGGAGAGAGGGGGGGGCAAGGTGGAGGGTGGGGGTATGGCATTGACCAACCGCCAAATGATGTCTCTGGGCAGGGCAAAGCAGAGAAAGGGAGGTAACCTTGCTCCTTATGACCTCATAAGGAGAAGATTCCTGATTGGTCCATCTGAGCTTTCATTTTCTCAAAGGCAGAGCAGGATACCCAGGGCTCGGTTTACACCTATCGCCATGTCTAGCCACTGGGGGGCCATAGGCAGGCTGGGGGAACGCATATTAATGTTAAAAAACCTCAAAAAGTGAAATTATTTTTTCATGCCCTGAGACCTTTAATTTGTCCTATCATGACTTGGTCTTGACTTGGACTCAAATGGACATGGTCTTGGACTCTTATACTTTGTCATAAAGGAGTTATGTCAGGACACTTTACATATAGAGTAGGTCTAGACCACACTATATATTTACAAAGACCCAACCACCCCCACAGGATAACTTCATCAACATCTCACTCATCATCAACAGCTTATCCGGGGTCGGGTTGCGGGGGCGGCGGCTCCGGCAATAGAGTGTGACTAAACAGACATTCAATAAATCTTCGAGATTGTTACTTAAAATGTGCACCATGCAGGGGAAAACAGAAACATTAACATTAAATGTGCAAAAATGAGCAAGAGGTGAAATGACGCCAGAAGCGTGTGTTTAATCCGCTGTGGATCACAGATCTGCAATCACCATCCATCTGCTCCATCTGATCTCTCTCTCTCTTTCACACACACACACACACACCACACGCTCCCTGCAGGAGTTCATTTAGATATTTTGTCATGTTTGAGTGTTTTTCTTGGTCAGCATATTAAGAACACAATCCAGCTGTGCGTGTTGTTATTCCCTAATAACTAACACGCTGAAGAGATAACACTCACAGCTGTTAATGTATAAATCATCTCTTTTAGAAGAACAGTAGTTCAGTATTAAATGTAAAAAGGCTTCATGCCCCCCAGCAGGTCTTCACCTGAAAGAAGCAGCAGGAACCAGAGGTGGGAAGAAATATTGATATTTTATAAGATATTGTTTGTGCAAAGTTGACATTTTGTCATGACGGTGGTACTAGAAGAACGCTCAGGGGTTACATTTTGATATTTTAGAGTTACCTTTGACTTTCCCTGCTTCTTCCCCCGAGTGATTTCAACCAAGATGCTCAATATGACGAGAAAGACGGGAAAGAAACCTCTCTGGGTTGTTTGCATTTCTTTAAACCAATCCCAGTCGTCTTGGGCAGCGCTAAGCTCCGGACGCAGTGGCGGTGACTCAGCAGAATAGTCTCGGGAAGGAACTTGTTTTGTGGAACATTTGCACCCCGCAAAAGAAAACGGCACATACAAGGATTATTTTTGGGGGGCATTTTCGGCCTTTTATTTTTGACAGGACAGTTGAAGACATGAAAGGGGAGAGAGGGGGGAATGACATGCACCAAAGGGCCGCAAGTCGGAGTCAAACCAGGGCCAGTTGCGTCGAGGAGTGAACCCATATGGGCCCCCGCTCCACCAGCTGAGCTATCCGGGCACCCGCCGCATACAATATTAAATGAAGTTAACTGTTGACACAATCCAGTAACGTGAGCTATTTTAATTAGTTGATACCTAATTAAACCTAATTAGCGACAACATTCTTGCAGACTATTTGCCGAAATATCGGAATGAAATCGAGCAGTGATTGACACGCGGTTAGACACCCCCACCCTGGCCCTGATTGGTGCATCTGAACAGGGAGCGGTGGATTTTTGCAAATCACACTACAGGCTGTAGGTGGAGCCAGATGAACTAGATTTTGTTTTTTTAATGACCTGCTTCATGTAGTTCTACTGGAACATAGGGTCAGTTTCAGCAAATATGACAGAAAGTTAGTTGTACAAGTCTTACCTACTGCACCTTTAACGTTAGATGTGACAAAGTGTCAGACTTTAGTCTTTTCAAAGTCTGTTCTAAGTCTTCTAGTGCATGGTGGGCATTAAGTGTTGTTCTGTACTGTAGCAGTTTCTGATGCGTCAGATGAACTCTGCGATAAATGAATCTCTGCACGGAGCGTAGAAAAGTTCACATTGGTATTCTGCAGCGGCAGCGGAGGACTCTCTGTATGGATCCTGTTTGAGAGAAACATGCTTTCTTTCCCGCACTTTGTCTCCTTTATCTCCTCTGTGTGAAGGATTTGTCTTTTTAAAGCCTCAGTCTGCTCCACTCTCATTCACAGCTTTCCCTTCTCTCTGCTCTGTTTCCTCTTTATTACTTCAACCTCCATCATCCTCATCACCACCGCCACTCCGTACTTCTTCTATGGTCTGCATGCTTTAGCCTCTGACCTTAGACCTCTCCACTATTGATCCAGGCGCTGCGTCATATCACACAGCGTGCTGTAATAACTGACCAAACGGAGAATTACAGCAGCTATCAAGTACCCTCACATCAAATTTGTTTTTGTTCCACTGTAAAAAGATGGAGCTGAACAGTGTCTCTTTACAGTTACATTTCAGCCTGAGAAAAAAAACTTTTGAAAAGCAATCCAGTCTTTACACCAAACCGATCATCACGGTAAAATAGAAATCTCCATCCAAACCAGCTGTTTCTGATCTGAAAATGTTTTCGTAAAACAAGTGACGGAAAGAAAACTGCTTCTCGGGTGAGATAATCTCTCTCGTTTGCAATGCAAATCAACTATGCCCTCAGGATTCCCTTCGGGATGAGGAAACAATTGTCTGAAAGTATCACATTTATTTTCTGTATGTGTTTGTTCCATCTCTTTATTGAAGGCATATGTATGAATGCATCATTTTATGTAGATAATATAATTGTTGTGTTATTATTTTTTTCTTCTTTAGATCGTGTCCTATACTCCCATCAGGCTGTTCTCGTGAACCATTTGAACATATAGAAACGAAAAGTAATGCACTGTAATTGGTATGTATTCTGCGTATTTATTACTGTCAGCACCACATTGACTGCTGCTGTATAAGATCCTCGTAGGGAGGACTCCTGCTTCTGACTGGCTAGTAGTCCTTACCTAGCTACTGTCACTGCACGACCTCACACTCTGCTTCTGACTGGCTAGTAGTCCTTACCTAGGTACTGTGCATGAACAGAAGTGAGATGTCTCACTCTGTAGCTAAAACAGAGAGCTCAACACACAGGGTGAAAAGAGGAGCTGCAGCAATGTGCAGTACAACAAAAATATGGTGTTTTCTGAAAATTAAACCACATAAACCGATTCTGTATACAATTATACAAACCTCTAAATACAATTATGAACCTAAAAAATAGCATAATATAAGGTATTTAAGGGGACCAGTGTTTTAACCCAAACCACAATCTTTTCTTCTGATCTTAACTAGTTGTTTTTGTGCCTAACTTAACGTCGCTGCATGACAGTTAAGTTTAGACTAGACCTTTTGTTGGCTAAAATCTGCAATGTCCGCTGAAAACACCGGGACATCACAGTGCTCTGTACAGTCACCTTTTTTGTCAGCTAAATGCAACTGTAAAGACCGCTAAACTAAACAGTTATTTTAATGACGGTCAACGTAATTTTGTAGGGTATCATGATTTGTTGTTGTTTGTCATAAGTTTTCGTACGATATCATACGAACTCGTTCATGAGAACGTGTTGCTCTTATGTGGGTCGGTGCAGATTAAGACGCCACCGTTAACGCTACAATACATGGAGCAGCACGCGATATTACGAATCCCACTATGGCCACGCCAAGACCCGTCCTTCAATAGCATTCACACACTACTATTGGCCAGGCGTCCATGCTTACATGTAGAGGTCCTGTCCCTTGACCAATCCTCTAACCCTAACCTTAACCACTCAAAGTGAAATGCCTAACCCCAACCAATCGAGCTGCTTCGTAGGGCGGGTCTTGGCGTGGCCATAGTGGGATTCGTAATTTTGTGAGCAGGACACTACCTCAACATGTTGTCTGTTTTTTTCATTTTGATTGATCAGGGAAAATCTCTAATTCTAGTTTATCTTTTGAATTGATGCTAAAATCACATATATACTGTCACACAGTCTTGTGGCTGGTCTGCTTTGCTTTCACGCCTCAAATGAACAGCACACACACACTCCGCTTGGAAGCAGACGCCTCCTTCACAGGCATCGTCAGTCCAGGTGTTTAACCAGCACCAGAGTTCAATTAACAGCTTTCACACCAGCACAAACAGACCAAACTGGCAAACACATCACGGTTTGTTTGAACCGAACCAAGCAAGTTAGATGTGAGCGCTAACATATTCGCATTTGGGTAATTTTTGACAAACAACCTGTCTGTTTGTCTTAGTTTGCTGTAAATGTAAATCAGTCTGGACACATAAGAGTCTTCACACTGTGATGTCTTTCAATTGGTGTTGTGTTGAAGGAATTTCACATCTTAATTCAAATAATCCCAATTTGTATGAGCAGCAGCCCAGTAACCAACCCCCCCCCACTCCCCACAACCTCCGCCAACACACGCACACATACAGATAATAACCATACGTACACACATACACATAAGAACACACCGGCATCGCTAAGCCTGGCCGTGAAATGGGATTCTCAGGGATGAGAGTTGCTCTTTGTGATCACAGAAGGGGATCTACCACACACACACACACACACACACTGGCTCTCAGTATGTGCGTGTATGTGTGTGTGACTCTTTATGTTGAGACACACGCACACACACATCTGAAAAATGAGACAAACACTTCTTTTTTCTCTGAAGCCTCTCTGGAATGGCTGTTGTGGGACTCAACTGTTTCTATGGCAACTGCAGCCCATTTACTCCCCATGGTGTGTGTGTGTGTGTGTGTGTGTGTGTGTGTGTGTGTATGCACATGCGTGTGTGTGTTCATATACAGTGTGTCTTTTTGCTGTGTGTCTTTGGTCATTAACGCATAATATAACATATGCATACATATTTTGGTGGGTTTTTTTCTGTATATATGCATTCTGTGTGTGTGTGTGTGTGTGTGTGTGTGTGTGTGTGTGTGCGTGCGTGTTGGTGACACGACAGCGGCCGACCTGCTCTGATGGATGGGAGTTGTGGCGTTGCCGGTGGCTGATCAGAAACAAGCAGAGCCAACTGTCGTCCCCCTTTCCCTTTTTCTCTGGAGGGAACTGATGCAAACAAATGCATTTCTATTCTGAATATAAAAAAAACGCAATGAACAAACGTCAGAACGTTGATGAGTCGTGAATCAGAAGCAGATGTGTTTAGAAACGGCGAGTTGGACGGCTCCACAAGAGGAACTAATAATGGTGCAGAGAGACAAAGCAAGAGGCGGGTAACCTGGACGGAGCAGATAGCTTTAACAGGCTGGTCTGAGGTCAGCAACACAGACAAAAAAGTGTCATTTTGACAAATAAGAGACAAATATGAAGAAAAAAAAACTTTTGGGAGTGCATCAAGTCGCCACATCCCAGGTCTCAGCTTCGACGGAGACCATGGCTCCCTGATACCGAGTCGTTCTGGAAAAAATTGCAAGAAGCTGCTGCCAACTTTACGTCTAGTTAAATTGTTTTAAAGGAACACTCACACATTTTGGAAGATCCCTGTGCTACATGTAGCCAGTATGGAGGGAGGTCCGGGATGTTTAGCCAAGTTTAGCACAAAGACAGAAAGCAAGGAGAAAGTGCTAGTCTAGCGCCAATAAAAGTCATACAATATACACTCCAATCGTTATCTATTAGCTAGTCGCTGATCAAAGAGTGAGCTGGGTCTTTGTGATGATTAAACAAACATACAACCAATAACATGGTCGGCATTGTCAGCTGACAAGGCAATAAACAGAAAAGGAAAAATCAAGGTACTCATCTGAAAGCACATCACGTCAGGCAACATGTCCTCATGAACAGGTCCGTTCAATATCGTACGGATTTTTATGTATTTGCATATGCATTTCTTCACAATGGAAGTTTATGGGGATCAAACAGCTTTAAATGACACCACAACTCTTCAAATGTGTCAACATGGCATACAAAATATAAAAACTGGTGTGCCATTTGTACACCTTCCAATGCGATCACGTTGTCCGGTTTCCTCCCACTACCAATACATGTTTGTTAGCTTAAATCCCCCCCCAGCTAAAATACTTATTGTAAAGGATACAGGCTGCGTAGCTCTGCTGCCTTTGGTCTGCTGCATGACACAAACCCAAGTCTTTATTGAACACAAAAGAAAGCAGCGGCTGTTTCCTTTTTTCTCTTCCTTTCTTTCCTTTAGTTTGTGGCTTTTGTGGCTGAGAAGGTCAACAGATGATAAACTCTTCTAAAACACTGGAACACACAAAGTCCTTCTACCTCCAATTTCTTCAAAGTGGATCGCCTTCAAATTAGAAGATGGGGGAAATGTCACAGCACACACACACACACACACACACACACACACACACACACTTTTTCTGTCTCTCAGTCAGCCCTTGTGTGGTTTATAGTGCACTACTTCAAAGGTTATTCTCTGACCTTATTCAGACTCAAATCTAAGGAAATATAATAGAAGGCAACTCTGCGCTCCCTGCCGAATGCTCTTTTTGCAGAAACATGACGCGCCTGCTCCTGAATGTCCTCTTCTATCTGCTCCCCTCTATTCCTGGAAGAATAAATGAAAGAAAAGTTGAAGGACTGTAAACTCAAAATTTCAACCGGCTTTTATTCCGGGGGTTCAATTTGTGACAACAAAATGCAGAAGCTTTTCACAGTTTCAATGAGAAAGGTTTGTGTTCCCACAGCTTCACATAGTTAAACCTCAGACGTAGCGGATGAAGGCCAACGTGGATCTGTTTCAGTTATTCACACGTGTTGGGTCTTATTTGTACAACAGTTGCAACCAAGGCCAATGATGGGCTCTTTAATTCATTGCAGTCAATACTTGGTGATACCTGCAACTAGGGACAGTTGGATTTCAGACATGGCTGCTTGTGTGCTCTGTGAGAACATTTTGTACAACCTGAAAAGAAAACCCAGGCAATTTTGTAAGATCTGGGGCAGGCTCACAAATTCCATGGAGGCATTTCAGCCATTGAATACTACGACCCAGTTCTTGGATCAGATTAAGGAAGAAGATTTATTTATATTTGGACACATATAATGCACATTAATCAACATTTCTGTAAATGCGCCAGTGTTAGCCGGTTGGCTAACTTAGAAGTGCTAACCACTAAGCCACCATGCTGCCACAAGGAAAAGAACAACTATGGAGTTCAGCCCAGGATTATCTACATTAACTATTTATTCACCCACTATGTCGTTATTTTATCATTAACCGGATGTTTCCCATCGCACATGTACATCTTCTGTCTCAATTGTGTGCTGTTCTTTTTGGGGTCAGCCCTATGTTCCGACAGCCCTGTGTTCCCACATTTCTAAGATTTTTCTTAAAATTAGGCACTTTGTTAGGGTTAGGGTTACATTCCATCTGTAGTCCATTGCTACTGGATAATAGGTTGGGTGTAATTGGCTACCAAATTGGGAGAAAGGGGAATAAAAGCTGATACAAATTAATGAAAAAGGAAATGTGGGAACATAGCCGCCTAATTTTGGAAAAGAAATCTTAGAAATGTGGGAACATAGGGCCTAATTTTTAGTGGAAAAAAAAAAAAATTCTTAGAAAATGTGGGAACATAGGGCCTAATTTTCAGCAAAAAAAACAAAATCTTAGAAATGTGGGAACATAGGGCCTAATTTTCAGCGAAAAAAACCAAATTCTTAGAAATGTGGGAATATAGGCACGCTCCCGTTGTTTTTTTGCTTTTGGGAAGGGGAGGGGAGACAGTGGCTACAGTTCTAGGAAAAAGCTGTTTATCAGCTTATTTGTTTATCGCTCTGTACCTTCTCCCGCAGGGGAGTGGAGAGAGCAGGCAGTGTCCAGAGTGGGCTGGGTCCTTTATTATTCAGCTGGCTTTGTTTCTCAGTTGGCCAGTGTAGATGTCCTGCCCTGTAAGCTAGTTCTCACCTGCTCGATATAATGTGTTCAAATCTACTGTAGTGTGTCAGTGAGCCTGTTAATGCAGTTTGAGAAAAAGGAATACATTTCAGTTCGAGGCTCTCGGATCAGATTAAGACATGAAAAGTGGGGCTTGAGCTCAGATCTGGCAACCTGTGGATCAATATTAACGTCTCGGGAGTGACAGGCGGAGAGGTTGATGGGACTTCTCTTTTCCTTTGTGCGTCACTTTCCTGCTCTGCCTTTCTGTCTGTCCTGAGCTGTTTGTCCAGGCCCTCACTCCTGTAATCAGCATCAGCGTTTGTCAACCGCCCGGATGGCAATTTGACATTTCAGAACAATGCTCGATGCCGACAGGGGCGGGGGGTAGGGTTTGGGGGACGACAAAGCAGAGCAGGGTGAGTGAACAGAAGAGAAGCAAAAAGGTGCTAATGAGCTTTTTGGAAGCTAGGAGGTGATTTTTAGTGATGACAAAGTGGCTTTCACCTGTCTGCTCTGCTGCCATCTCACGTAGCATTGCACATCATGGCAGAGCTCCATTAGATAACAGCACAGAGAAGGACGGAAAATGAGAGTGAAACAAAATAGAAAAAGAGAGAGGGGGGGATGAGAAATGAGCCGAGAATACCAAAGAGATAATAGCTGTGTGTGTGTGTGTGTGTGTGTGTGTGTGTGTGTGTGTGTGTGTGTGTGTGTGTGTGTGTGTCAGCTGTCGGTCACAATACTTATACAGTTATATGGGTTTCAAAGATCCTTGGTAGGTTTTTAAATGAGATGAAGCGTTGTACTTTCTTCTTTCTTTTTTTTTCATTTTCATCACACAACCAGGGCAGGGAGATCGTTTCTCACCTGAGAAACATGATTTTAAAAGAATATATTCACATTTCAAGGAAATGGGAGTCAGATGAAAAGATGGATATCATAGTAGTCATCTCTGTGCGATAATACAGTTAAAGGTCTAGGATGTGTCTGGACTGAAAGCAGAGGGGAAACGGTTAGCCTCGCGCCATCAAATGGAGACACAATCCACTGCAAATTAATTTAAATCACAATGGTGGTATCAATAAAGGTTTACTCAAATAAGCGTGAATGGGAAATAGGTTTTGTTGGGGACTATCCAGCAACAGGACCATGTTCATGGTAATCTGCTGACTGTCATGGCCATAACCTCACCCTGGGAAAAGCATTGATTATCTGGTTACGTCTAGGATTATAACGGATTGCACAACCCGTTCTCACTCCGAACTCGTAAAATACGGACGCTTGGGCGGTGGCTGTCGGCGTCAAGATACCGACGCAAAAAGCGCCCTTCAGCATGTGTGTGAACGCACCGGGCAGAGCAGCAGCTACGTGGCGCTTGAAGGTGACGTAGCATTAAGAGCGACAACGGTAGCGAGTAGTATGAAAGCCCGAAAATCTGCGTAGGGAGGTTGGTTGGGGGGGGGTGGATGGGTCAAACAACACAGGACTTTCACCCAGGAGACCGGGGTTGTTGTCCATCGGGTCACGTTTCCTAAACCCAACCGTCCCGTTCTTCTTTACCTAAACCCAACTGTCCTGTTCTTCTTTTCCTAAACCCAACTGTCCTGTTCTTCTTTACCTAAACCCAACTGTCCTGTTCTTCTTTACCTAAACCCAACTGTCCCGTTCTTCTTTTCCTAAACCCAACTGTCCCGTTCTTCTTTACCTAAACCCAACTGTCCCGTTCTTCTTTTCCTAAACCCAACTGTCCTGTTCTTCTTTACCTAAACCCAACTGTCCTGTTCTTCTTTACCTAAACCCAACTGTCCCGTTCTTCTTTACCTAAACCCAACTGTCCTGTTCTTCTTTTCCTAAACCCAACTGTCCTGTTCTTCTTTACCTAAACCAACTGTCCTGTTCTTCTTTACCTAAACCCAACTGTCCCGTTCTTCTTTTCCTAAATCCAACTGTCCTGTTCTTCTTTACCTAAACCCAACTGTCCTGTTCTTCTTTACCTAAACCCAACTGTCCCGTTCTTCTTTTCCTAAACCCAACCATCCCGTTCTTCGTTACCTAAACCCAACTGTCCCATTCTTCTTTTCCTAAACCCAACTGTCCCGTTCTTCTTTTCCTAAACCCAACTGTCCCGTTCTTCTTTACCTAAACCCAACCCTCCCGTTCTTCTTTTCCTAAACCCAACTGTCCTGTTCTTCTTTACCTAAACCCAACTGTCCCGTTTTTCTTTTCCTAAACCCAACTGTCCTGTTCTTCTTTACCTAAACCCAACTGTCCTGTTCTTCTTTACCTAAACCCAACTGTCCCGTTCTTCTTTTCCTAAACCCAACTGTCCCGTTCTTCTTTACCTAAACCCAACTGTCCTGTTCTTCTTTACCTAAACCCAACTGTCCCGTTCTACTTTACCTAAACCAACTGTCCTGTTCTTCTTTACCTAAACCCAACTGTCCCGTTCTTCTTTACCTAAACCCAACTGTCCCGTTCTTCTTTTCCTAAACCCAACTGTCCTGTTCTTCTTTACCTAAACCCAACTGTCCCGTTCTTCTTTACCTAAACCAACTGTCCTGTTCTTCTTTACCTAAACCCAACTGTCCCGTTCTTCTTTTCCTAAACCCAACTGTCCTGTTCTTCTTTACCTAAACCCAACTGTCCCGTTCTTCTTTACCTAAACCAACTGTCCTGTTCTTCTTTACCTAAACCCAACTGTCCCGTTCTTCTTTTCCTAAACCCAACCATCCCGTTCTTCTTTACCTAAACCCAACTGTCCCATTCTTCTTTTCCTAAACCCAACTGTCCCGTTCTTCTTTTCCTAAACCCAACTGTCCCCGTTCTTCTTTTCCTAAACCCAACTGTCCTGTTCTTCTTTTTTCCTAAACCCAACTGTCCTGTTCTTCTTTTCCTAAACCCAACTGTCCTGTTCTTCTTTTCCTAAACCCAACTGTCCTGTTCTTCTTTTCCTAAACCCAACTGTCCTGTTCTTCTTTTTCCTAAACCCAACTGTCCTGTTCTTCTTTTCCTAAACCCAACTGTCCTGTTCTTCTTTACCTAAACCCAACTGTCCTGTTCTTCTTTTCCTAAACCCAACTGTCCTGTTCTTCTTTTCCTAAACCCAACTGTCCCGTTCTTCTTTTCCTAAACCCAACTGTCCTGTTCTTCTTTATCTAAACCCAACTGTCCTTCTTCTTTACCTAAACCCAACTGTCCTGTTCTTCTTTTCCTAAACCCAACTGTCCTGTTCTTCTTTTCCTAAACCCAACTGTCCTGTTCTTCTTTACCTAAACCCAACTGTCCTGTTCTTCTTTTTCCTAAACCCAACTGTCCTGTTCTTCTTTTTACCTAAACCCAACTGTCCCATCTTTTTTCCTAAACCCAACCCGTCCTTTACCTTGTCCCATTCTTCTTTTCCTAAACCCAACTGTCCCGTTCTTCTTTACCTAAACCCAACCCTCCCGTTCTTCTTTACCTAAACCCAACTGTCCCGTTCTTTACCTAAACCCAACTGTCCCGTTCTTCTTTACCTAAACCCAACTGTCCCGTTCTTCTTTACCTAAACCCAACTGTCCCAACTGTCCCAACTGTCCCTAGCAACAGCAGCAGCGCCGCGTCAGACACGTTTCTGGTGCGCAAAGACGTAGAAAACGCCACGCAGCCGCCACGCAACTGACACGCCGCGGTTACACACTGGCTGCGTGGCGTGTCCGTTTATATTTCGGCTCCCATGTTAACAGGTTAGAGCTTACACACTGCCTGCGTGACATGCACGTCTCAGGGGCGGCAAGCATGTTGAAAGCGTTTCCAGGCAAAATAGAATAGGAAAATATGTTTATGTCATTTAGACACAAATACATATTAATAAATGACATGTTGATGTTTGAAAGTCTCTAGGTTTTGATATAAATGCAGATATATAAATGTAATTTACAAAAAAATCTAATTTTCTAATATGGTACCTGTCAATATAGAACGAAATATTCTGTAGCCTATTTTTCCGTCAATACTGCTGACGTTGTCTTTTTACTGTAATCAAATCAGTATATATTTATGTTTAACGTGGTATTTCATTTTATCAATGGGAAACATCCATGTGTACAGACGAGGCTAGCAGCAGCAGCGCTGCGTCAGACACGTTTCTGGTGTGTAAAGACGTAGAAAAATCCACGCAGCCGCCACGCAGCTGACACGCAACAGAAACGCCACGCTCACACCATGCAGGCAGTGTGTAACTGGCCTTATTGTTGAACCCTGCTTCTCTTCCTAACATGTGACATGCACACTAAAGAAAGGGCAGATGGGATCCAAGGGAAGTGAAAATTAGCTATAATCAGGCCTCCGCTAACACACACACATTCACACACGGGCGACTGACTTGCTGGCAGATTTTGGTCCCTAATAACGGTTTAGCGGTGAGAGGACCTGGAGAGGAGGTGAAGACTGACACTCGAACCATCCCCCCCTTCTCGTTTCCGCTGGCAGCTCTCATCTGCCATGTTGGAGGGAGCGCTGCCATCACTTGGCACCTTATTTATTTTAATTATTTTGATTCCCGCTCTCCATCTCTGGCATCCCTGGCTCGGGGAATCGCTGATGGCTGACACTCATTTGTCAAACTCGCCGCGGCTGCCTGCCAATTATAAAATGAAAAGTTTTGGCGAGGCCATTAGAAGCAGCTCTGGCTGTTTCCCTGAGTGTTAACAGGCGAGAGCGGCCTGCTGCCGCCTCCAACCTGCCCTCCGTTTTTCTCGGCAGCGTAATGTGGGCTCAACGCCACTTACCGACTATCAGGTGAGCGTTTGCTCCCCGTGTTTGATGTCCCGGCTTTGTCACGGTCGAGTTATCAGCGCTCCCACTCTGTGCTGCCAGATTTAGAAACTTCAGCATCTCGTTTCGTCGCTCCTGTCCTCTTTTCAGATTTCATCATGCTGGTTTCTCTACATCAGCAAAACAAAATCTACAGGACACGCTGGACAGTTTTTCAGAATGTGTAAGATAATAACCAGTCAGGAAAAGACTGATTTAGCTCATTTCAATGACAGTTAAGCAGCTCATGTGAACTGGGTGACAGGTTTTGACAAAATGAACAAAACCTCAACATTTTAAATTACCGCACCACAAATGTTACACAGTTTAGCTCATTTACTACGAGTCACATGTACTTTGCATTCATACTGACATGGACGGATCAACCTGTCAGGCAGCCTGGGGGAAAAATGGGCTCCTACTAACCCCATGTTCCTCGCCCTCTCTGTGGATTATTACAATATGTGTTGAAAAATATGACATGACCCCAGACCTGCTATGCAGAAATATAATTAAACTAGGGCTGTCAATTGATCCGTTTTTTTTAAGATTGCGATTAATCACGAGTGTCGTAGTTAACTCGCAATTAATCGCAAATTAATTGCCCATTTTTATCTGTTCTATATGTACTTTGAAAAGGGATACTTTTCAAGTTTTTAATGCTCAAGTGGTATTTGAAACTCGGCGTACACTGGGATACATTTAATGTCGCTAAGGGGGTCTGAAAAGTTGCTAAATCTAGCGAGAAAGTCGCCAGGTTGGCAACACTGTCCACAACGTTACAGCTGCCGCTTCCCGAATTCCCAAATTCTGGAGCGGAATCACAGAACGTGCGTGTGTTAAGCACCCATTAAAAAAAGTGAGTGTCGTATTTTTAGGAAATTGCTTTCACTCATTATTAACGCGTTAATTTTGACAACCCTAAATAAAACACAATGTAATTTAGAAATATGCAACATGTCAGCATAATATTAGTCTCGCATTGCCAGACCTCCTCCACAGCGCTGCGAGGGAGGGTCTGGCAGGTCCACACAGCATTGCGGGATGGGAGAAAAACTTGCTCTGGTTTATTAGCATTTCTTTAAACCAATAGCTATCAGGAACTTGTTTTGGTGGAACATGTGTACGTTTAAAAGTTGTTGTAGTCGTGCAACAGAAAACTCAGATTGGACAGATAGTCTAGCTAGCTGTCTGGATTTACCAGCCGGCACACGCCCTCGGTGACGGGAAGCGGCGCGCACAGACCAAATGTCCTGCTAAATGTGCCTGCTGTGCACTCTCTCTGTACTTCTTCAACAAACCTATACCTTATATAGTCTATGTCCTGTACAGATCCAACCGTTGCCTCGGTTTGCCATGTCGCGTGTACACGCTAAACACGAGCTCTATGGGATATTTTAAAGAATCGCCGCAGCTTGCTGGTCTGATGTGCCGTATGGGCCACCGTACTCCGGTCGGGGGCTACTGCCGCACACTGGGTCACAGCTGTGTTCCTGTGTGGCGGCACAGTGGCCCAGCCACCAGTGTTACAATATAGGGGTCAGCCCTATGTTCCCACAGCCCTATGTTCCCACAGCCCTATGTTCCCACAGCCCTATGTTCCCACATTTCTAAGAATTTTCTTTTCACTGAAAATTGGGTTTATCTGTGCTTTTTGCCCCCAACTAGGCCTTCCAGGCAGCGCTGCCTGGAAGGCACTGTTGGGGGGCACAGGTTATGGTTAGGTTTGGGTTAAAACGAGTTAAGATTAAGGTTAGGGTTAGGTGCCTTGAAGGCAGCGATCGCAGCACTGCCTGGAAGGAGCAGTTGGGGGCAAAAAACACCATCGAGCGAAAATTGGGCCCTGTGTTCCCACATTTCTAAGATTTTTCATAAAATTAGGCCCTATGTTAGGGTTAGGGTTACATTATAGAATGTAGTCCATTGCTACTGGATAATAGGTTGGGTGTAATCGGCTACCAAATTGGGAGAAAGGGGGATAAAATTGGATACAAATTCATGAAAAAGGAAATGGGGGAACATAGGGCCTAATTTTGGAAAATAATCTTTGAAATGTGGGAACATAGGGCTGTGGGAACATAGGCACACTCCCACAATATAAAGGCATGCCACCCGCCAAAGTTGCTAGTAAGAGTGACTGTGTTACCCGCCACTGCCGAAATCTACCTGCATTTGGCGGGTAAGCAGGTGCTAATGTCAAGTCCTGGTAGTGTATCGTATGTCGTATCATGAAGATTTGAAACACTACTTTTAAGGATTTGTGAAATGTACAAAAAAATCCGACACGTTCTTTTAAAGCATCTTTTCTTTGATGGATGCAGCTTTCTCCTGAACTCTGACAAACGCACAGCGGCTGCAGCAGAGGAGCAGAATTACATTTTGTTGAGAAAACACAATTCTTCATTTTCCGTTGTGTTGCTATAAAGTCGAGCTTGTTAATTAGAGGGAAGCTTGTCTGAAGGATTAAAAAAAACACGCTCTGCTGTTCATTTCAGAGCCCGCCGCATCACACACCTGCACTGATGGATTATGGGTAAGCACTTTTGTTTGTGGGTTGCATTTTGTGATGAGACGTTTGATCCGGGCAAAAGTGTCAAGTCAGGCAGAAAAGCAGACTAACAAGAAGCCTGGTTGCCTCTGGGTATAAAAACAACTGGTTTAATGTTGCTCCCCTGCAAATGCGCGGCCTCCTTTCATCAGCATATTTTAACAGTCATACGGTAAAGAACAAAAAGAAAACAAATTGGGGTTTGGGGAAGGACCAGAGACAACAGAATTTCTCTTGAATTAGCAGCGAGCGAGGCAAAGCTCGGAGCTTAACAGCTCTGTTTCTGAAGCACAAATGTTTCCTACAAAGAGGCGGCTGCTCCCCGCTTCCTCACAGAATAATTGGATGGAGAAAGAAACAACGCCTTTGAGCGGATGTTCCCTTTTGTTTTAGCTGTAAATATACACACTCATATACACTGTATTCATGTCATGGCTGTAGTGATCCAAAAAGCAGTTAGTTCTACTAGCAGCCCCGTCCCTGCTGTCAGAGGTCATTAACTCTGTGTGTGTGTGTGTGTGTGTGTGTGTGTGTGTGTGTGTGTGTGTGTGTGTGAGAGAGAGAGAGAGAGATCAATAGCAGCGTGATGGTAAGCTATAGGAGCCATGCTGGCTAATTAAGGCTTCTAAACTAGCCAAGCCACTTCTGGCCCCGCCTGAGCCACAGAACGCGACACACACACACAGACACACACACACACACACACACACACACACACACAGCTGATTTAAGTGTTAACACTTTGTCCTCTGAAGGGAAAACGTGTGTCAAGTATTATCCTACATCTTGTGTAGGAGTTGAGCTTGATTTCCCAAGATGTTTGTAGGAAAAAGAATATATTACTTTTACTTATTACATTTAGACAAGTTTTACTATATCTTATCATATATATTATCAAAACAAATCACTGTACTTGGAGCCCAAGCATGGATTTCCACATTAAATGTGGTCCATGAAGGAGATGTCTTTGCATTTTCAACATACAAATCGTTCCTTTTCGTCATTTCGCTCAGCTTGGTAAGAGTCTGCATCTTTTGCACCTTTCTTTTTCGGCATATGAATCTCTTTTATATTCCTTCACATTCAGTCTGAACAGCTCAAATCTTAATTAAAGTGGCCCTATGAAGTTGTGGCCATTTCTTCGCTGTTTTCTCGCATTTTGCTGGCAGGTTTTTCTATAGAGCTCCCTCTACAGCTTCAGAATAGATATTTGGCAGCTCCTATGTTTACTCGTGTCCGACTCCTCTCTCGGTCAGTCTCCCGTTTCCTCTTCCTCTGTTCCTCCGACAATGCTTTCCTAGCTTTCTGCTTCTTTTTTGCCGGCTCAGCCATGACGATAGTGTGAAAAACTCCATCGCTACCTTAATAGCCGGTTCCCGAATGGGCGTATGTTTGCAGTGCCGTGAAGCAATTCGTCATATCACGAGACCTGATATCATGTGATCCTTCCTGACACTGAGGCCGGCGTCTCGCCAGCCCAAAGTTGTAAGGGTGGTTTTTCCGCTCACAGGCGCTAAGGGGAGCGAGATGACCACCATTCAACCCGAAAAAAGTCATATAACCATTCCAGTGACTCCGAAGCTGTTCAATTAAGGAAGTAAACCAAAAAAAACCTGCATAGTTCCCCTTTAAGCGTTTTAGATGCCACTCAACTCTGAAGTAAAGCTCTAATGCTTGATTTATGGCTAAGCGTTGAATCTGCGCCATAGGTACGTACGTAGATACGGACCCTACGCAGTAGCCCAGGGGTGTCAAACTCAGTTTCACTAAGGGCCACACTGGAAAATAAGAATCATATCAGGGGCCACACATGTAGAGTCTATTGACATGCTTTTATTCAGTCAGAAAAAATATATATTTGACTGTATTATTGCATGCCTCATATAGCCTTTTCACATCCATATGAAGCCCTAATAAAGTCAGCAAAAAAGTCCCTTAGTCAGCATAGAATGTAGCAAAACAATGCATTCGGATTACATTTTAAAAAGTAAGCTACCACACAGCCGACTCACAACAACCTGTCTCACAGCCTGCATATGCAAACTCTCTGCTTATGGGGGAATTTTCGGAGTCTCAAAGTCAGCAAATTTGACTTTGGTTTGGCGCACAACAAGGTGGGCCAGAATTTATTGTGAACCTAAATGGATTTGCTGGCCGGTCAAAATTTGTGAGTGGTTGGATTTGGCCCGTGGGCCTTGAGTTTGACACATGAGCCTGATGTCCACCTCCCCAGAAATGTAACTACATGTTATACAACTGTGATCAGCCTTTCCCTTCCCTACTCATTTACACGTTCTCCTTTTCTGTGAACGACATGAAATCATCAACGCATTGCCATCATGGATGCTATTTGTTACTGTGAGGTTTATGTCTCTTTGATAAAGTAGAAATAGGATAAGTAGATGAATATCACACAATGTCTACACTGTGTGATATTATTGTCTATATTGTGGGAGCGGGCTTTCATGCTACTCGCTACCGTAGTGGCTCTTAATGCTACCTCATCTTCTCATTGACTTTACATTGCCATTGTTTTCCGTGGTGGCCACACGGAATTTTCACACATTACATGCCTCCACCACGTAATGCACTGTTAACAGTTCGTCATCATTTCATGGAATTGTGTGCGACCAGGCTGTAATGGCCCACATAGTCGAGAGCCATGAGTCGCAGCTCTCCACTGTATCTTTTAAAGTAAGGAAATTAAGGCCGTTGACCAATGAATAAGAAAGAATTTTATGATCAGAAACCCTACTTTTCCAAAAGATTTCACATTGTGAGACATTTTTGTTTTTAAACATTTTTTAATTTGAAATATCCTCAAATAAAAAAAAATATTTTCCATGTTAATGAAGAGCCAGATGTCGACTGAAAAAAAATGAAACCGTTTTTTTCTATTATTAATGTAACACATTCATAGGGCAGTGCAGCCTTGGTGGAGGTTTTTCCAAGTGCTACAGTCATTAAAATTCTCATTTCACATTTATCTATCAGACAGAAATGACTTTGTTGCATTTATTAATAATTTTCATCCAATTAAAACCAAAGCCAAAATTGTGCGTGCGGAAAACGAAAAAATGATTCAACCATCACTTCAATCTGCCTGCAACAAATTTGCTGATTGAAAGTCTGAAGCAGGTGAAGCAGCTGCTTTCACTTGATGTTTTTCTAATCACATGCCGTTCCCCCCGCTGTCCAGTCGAATAAACAACACGCCCAGCAGGTTAAAAGATGTAGCTGCAAATCAAAAGTCCTAGAGCAACAATATCTTCAGGCTGTATTTAAAACTCCTTGTTTGGCCACCAGACATGTGTGCATGCTTTGTGTCTTCTAATATGATTAGCAAAGTCAGTACCTGTAAATGAGTCGCTGCATTTTTCTTCATCTCAGCACGATGCTGTGTTTTTTAAAATCCACAATTGAATTTGATCTACTGCTGCTGATTGGAAAAAAAAATATATATATATATATATATATATGAATAACTGGCCTGAAGGGGGCACTAACGTCTGTTCTCCTTTTTGAGTTCTGACAAAACCAGTGGCCAGGGTGCCTCTCACATCTGAGTTGCAGCATTTAAAATGTTTCTGACTCAAAGAGAAAACTCCATTTGCAGCTCACATTGAGGAGACATGCTCGCTCCTGATTGGCTCTGACGGGGGGCTTCCATCAATTGCGAAGAAGAACATGTTCGCTTTTGCTTTGTTGTCATAGTTCACCTGTTTACTTTTCCTTATTTGCAGTTTGACAGGAGCCGCGCCGTCTCCGCAAGCAGCCTGTCACATCCGTTCATGAGATGCTGGGAAGCTGATTGGCAACCGATGAACTTTGAGGAAAACATGCACAGAGGAAACTTTTCACTTGAAATAAGAAATCCAGACACACTTCAGGTACGACTGAACACACAGAGCGGGACAGCAGGATCGGTCTATTGATGCTGTATCAATGAAAACTTCTCTGGGCTTTATTGTTAGTAATAGTTCCCACAGTAGTCGTGTATGAATGCGCTTCCCAAAAAAACCTCAGTGAACTATCACAGGAGACGTTATTCCCTCCGTCAAGGAGGTTATGTTTTTCGGTTCGGTTTGTCTGTCTGTCTACTACTGGCCCGATTTCCATGAAACATGGTGTAAAGGTGTAGCAAGGGCCAAGAACGACCCATTAAACTTTGGACAGGATACAAATTAACAGGGCTGATGTATTGCTGTATTCCTTGTGTATTGTTTGGGTAGTTTAACCCTTGTATTGTCCTCCGGTCATATTTTAAGTTTTTTATATCAGATATATGGGTTTCTGTCAACCAAATTGTCTAAAATTAACACGGATGCATGGATGTACATACAACGTTCTTCGCAGGTAAAAAATTTTTCCCAACTCTATTTATTTTACATTTTCACACCAAATGACATACAACAGAGGCCATGGCGAACAAAACATTGTCAAAACAGTATATCAGTTCTCCTCAATTCCCCTACCCATCCGCAAACCCACCCAGTTCAGGTCCAAAACAGACGGGGACAGACAACACAGACCCGTGCACACAGACAAACACACAGCTGGCGTCTAGTGGAGCAGTCCAGAAGGAGTTCAGTCCTCCACGTCAGTAGATAGGCTGAGGGAGTCAACGAGTTCTAGGAAAGGGTTCCATGATTAGAGCTGGGCGATATGGAGAAAATCAAACATCCCGATATTTTTGACCAAATACCTCGATATCAATATTGTGGCGATTTTGTAGGTTTGACAATTGGTGCTTTCACAAAATATGCACACATGAGATTTTTGATAAATAATCATCAGTTATAATAACTATGTGGGTAAAAGCAAATAATAGAACCGCTAGAACAGTCTGTTGTGTTCGGAAAATTACATCACTCTACTGTAATGCAGCCTTTAAAACCAGGAAAAGACAACACTGTCATATCAGGATATTACGATATTCAAGACGATATCTAGCCTCATATATCGATATCGATACAATGTTGATATATTGCCCAGCCCTAGTTCCATGTCTCTAGGAATGTCGAGATAGAGCCTTTCGGTGAAGATCTGAGCTTCTCAAGCTTCAAGTTGTCGAGCACCTCTTTAATCATACACAGTTGTGTGTAGCAGGACGGGAGAGCCTCCAGTTGAACAAGATCAGTCTCCGGGCTAGCAGAGATGTAAACGCCAGGGCCCGCCTCAGTGCAACAGGGAGGTCCTTTGCAGGTTAAATTAATGATTACTTTTATTGAATTTTGGGTGTTTTCTTCAATTTTATAGCATTTGAAAAAAAATGGTTTAAATGGTTTCAAATCTGTTTACTGACTAGACTTTGAGATAAACCAGCCTGTGCTTCACTCAACATCATGTTATCTTAACTATTAGTCAAAAATAATGCATAATTTCTGCTTTTAAAAAAAAAAAATTCTAAATGAGGTATAACCATGAATAAAAAAAGCTTTGAAAAAAGTGACAAAAAAGTCAGAAAAAAGCACCAAGGAAAATGTAATTTTCAATTTTGACCCAGAAGGATAACAAGTTAATGGTGGACGGGAAGACAACGCAAGGGTTAAAGTCATTAAAGTCAACATGGTTCTTAAATCTCTGAAACACTGACACAATCCTCTATCCATTCATACACACATCCAACCCAGTCTCAGGGCAACTCGTGAAATGGTCACGTTATTTAATCTATTGATTCGTGTACACGGACACGTTTATCTTTTTTTTTTTGTGGTGGTCAGCACGTTTTTTTGAACTAATGTATTTCAATGGGAAGCATATTTCTTGATCACAGCACGACTATGGTAGAGAGTAGTATGAAATGCCGAAAATCGGCGCAGGGAGGTCGGTCGGGGTGGTGGATGGGTCAAACAGTACAGGACTGATGATTTCTTTCCCCGTTGTTCTTTTCCTAAACCCAACCTCCGTATAGATGCTTCCCATTACGTGCTGACCACCACGAAAAAAACGAGATAAACGTGTCCGTGTACACGACTCAATAGATTAAAAATGACGTGACCATTTCATGAACTGCCGTGAGACCGTGTTGACATATCAGATTCAGGACAGTGTGTGTTGAAAACCTGACATAAAGGCAATGAACTCCACTTCAAATAGCAAAACACTTTGTTTTTCATACTAATTGCTGCCCGCAGTAGCTTAATTTCTTCTGAAGATGACAATATATGATGTATATCTCAGACATTTAGTGACCGTTCCATAGGTCTGTAAATAAAAGGAGCAACGCAACCCAGAGTTCAAAGAGTTCTGAAGTGGCTCCACTGTGTCTTTATGAATGTTTGGAAAGCTGTGTCGGGTTCTTAAAGACTCACATGCCAAACAGAAGCAAAAGCATCTCACAGGCAGAAAAACACAGGGTAAACATGTTGTTTAACCAAAAAACCCAAAGCTCGGTTGGTTGGGTCAATCAATACAACCTCGGTGATAGAATTGTAATTGTAAACACACCCAAGACACATCGAGGATAGGTTCCAATTTAATTAGACAAACTCTTTCCAGAGGTCAGAGACACATTTGGCCTTATTAAGAACAATGTGTAAACGTAACTTGTCTTCAATCTACAGGCAGACGCTACAATAATTAGATTAAAGAAGCAAGAAAAGCAAACAACAAGGCTCCTCAGACAAAAGCAGGGTGTAGTGATGGGTTTACTGTGAGTTTGAAATGCTGCAAGAAATCTGTGTCTGACTGCTGCTCGTTAAGAATCACAATGTCTTTTTTTACATTACTGACTGTGTACAGATTAAACAAATGGCGCAGAAGGTCTCTCAGTTTATAATTAGTGAGATTTATTGGTTTAATATTTTTTATCTATCGGTAGAGCCAGGCTAGCTGTTTCCCCCCCGCCTTCAGTCTTTATGCTAAGGTGTTTGGTGTTTTAAGCCTCCAACGTTGTCTTCCAGGCAGTGCTGCCTGGAAGGCACTAGGGTTAGGCAAAGGTTAGGTTTGGTTTATAAACAGCGCCCATGATGGGCACTGCGAGGGGCACGGGCACAAGGGGACCACTGGTGTGAATAAAACACTTAAAGAACTCCTTAAAAAACCAGGTTCGGTTATATAAAAAAGGGGTTTAGGTTAAGGTTTGGTGCCTTGAAGTCGACGGTCGCAGCGCTGCCTTGGAGTCGAGGTGGGGGCTTAAAATACCATTGAGCTTATGCTAAACTAAGCTAACTGACTCCGAGCTCTAGCTGCAGTGTTGATGCACAGACATGAATGGTATTCATCCTCTCATCATACTTTTGGCAACAAAAAAAAAGCAAGTTAGAAAATTCCCCAAAATGTTAAACTATATTCTTTTAAAATATACTGTATATATTGTTTAGCATTTTTAGTCCACCACTTTGGTCTAAAATATCTTCATAAATATTTGATGGACTCCTATTAAATTTTGTACAGACATTCATGGTTCCCTGGGGATGTAGTCTTAATAACTGAAATACATTTTTGTTTGATGACAAAACACCTGCAAAGCTAACGGTATTCAGCTGTACTCTGGGTTTAGTGCTCATAAGCAAACATTGATTCATGCAAACACACTAAACTAAGATGGTGAACATAAGGGGCTTAGCCCAAACCTTGGGGGGTTCCGGGTGCGAGCTCCATTTAAGGCAGCTCTGTGCATTGTTTTTCTATCCATTTGATAAAAGAATGCCTAAATATCTGGGATAATTTGGGGAAAAACATGATAGTTGTCAAAGAAAATAATAATCCTGTAGAGCCGACGTCCTGTTTTTTATCCAATTGTTCTCCAAATGTCTATTATTCTGAAACCAGAACAAATGTTGAGGAATTTCACTACTGCCAACCTAAAAAAGAGGCAACAATTGTCTGTTTCTATTTTTAAGTTACATAACGATAGGTAGGGTAGGAATTTGGTGTAAATAGCATTACTGATCATGAAAGACATTTTTTGTCGAGTTCACAGAATGAATGGTCATATTTCCCCAGTATTAGAATTTTTGCCCCGTTGATTTGCCGTTCCAGTCAGAGAGACTGATAGTAAATTACACAAAGTTGAAGTTATTTTAAAACCCTAAAATATTCGGGGCTTTTTAGAAAACATTGGGGGCTGGAGCCCCAGAAGCCTCCCCCCCCCAGTCCACCCATGGTAAACGTGAGAAATATTATAACCCGATAAACATCATAATGTTAGCATTGTTATTGTGAGCATGCTGGCGTTTGTATTTAGCTCAAACCAGTATGTGTACAACGGCAAACAGATGCTAAAATGACAGTCAACTTCTTGGGACAATGTGAAATAAGTGTCCTCATTTCAACATGTTATCCGTAGGATTCAGTGTGTTTTGTACAACCATAAGAAAAAAACATTTAAGAACATACATTAATGTAGATATCTTACATTGTCCACACTATGAGCCACAGTAGTATTCCTGTACGGCCATGCACTCCCTTAAATACACCGGTTTGGCAGCCAATAGTAGAAAAGTAAGTTTAAATGTCTAGAGGAGGAATCAGAGTCAGCTCCTTTCACATGACAGCAGTTATTTCTGTCTAATTACCTGGATTCTTTGACCATGGTGCATGTTGAGTGTGTGTGATAGGACTTCACAAAAGCACAGACTGTCCCGCCGCTGCCAATGTAATCCCACTAAATGTATGAAAATAGAAGCTCAGCTATTGTTGGACTCAGCGTGCTGCCTCAGCATATACATCCTCTGACACCATTTGGAAGAGGTGCACCCTGGGATATTCTCTTGCTGGGACAAAATCCATCTCAATCCATCTCCCCTCTGGCACAGCGAGAGGAAGTTTGATTGATTTATCAGGCCTGCGTCTCCCCAGCCTCCCTTTAATGAGACAGTAATAGCCCACGGTCGGCCGGCACTCCAGAGTCGAATGTGAAGGAGAGGCGAGCAGCAGAGAACAGAAATGTGGACAGAATAAGTAACCCGAGGTACAATCAATCCAACAAACACTCAGATAGAGAGAGAGGGGAAGAAATGAGAGAGATGGCCAGAAAGAAGTGTGTGTGTGTGTGTGTGTGTGTGTGTGTGTGTGTGTGAGTGAGTGTTTGCAAAGATCAGAAGTAGGAAAGGAAAGTTATTACTGTTCACTGAAAACAAAGTGAATAAGTTTCATTTAATAAAAAAAAAGAAAATAACACTGCAGTCAACAGTGACTTTAAATGGATACTTTGCAACTTTAATCCAGCTCTGTGTCAATTTTGTGTGGGCAGTGTGTTTGGATGAACTGTGTTGTGCACGGCTTCGCTGAGCGACGCATTTTGCATCATCTGGCAGATCTCGGCAGCCCTCCGCTGTGAACTGGCACCACGGTGGAACCAAACACCATTCATCTCAACACACTGCCCACATTGCCATGAACCAGAGCCCGACTTGAATCAGTAAAATATCTTTTTTTAGCAATATTGCCGAAGATATGTACCCCTATACTTTTTTCTTTGTCTTCTTGGTGAGGGCTTGTTTCTTAGATCCAATTAATTGAAACCTTGAAGCTCCAGCATACAATTATTCTTCCAAATTTGTATCCCTTTCCTGTTTCTACATGACATGTTGGCACTAGATGAATGGTTTTGAGTTTAACCACATTTCAAACCTAATTAAGGATGAATTGAATAGTTCACATCCTCTGGGGATGGATATCCATTTTAAATTGCAGGAATATGGAGGAAGTAGTTTTGAGATACTTTGTTAAGTCTTGGTCAGTAAGATATCGTGATACACTGTCTAAAATCAAAAGGCTTTATCCTCCGGGGAGCATGGCTCTCCTCAGTCCTCACTTACATTTTCATATGTCCTGATGTTGGTCTTGAGGTGAATGTCGAGTAAAAAAATATTATAAATCATCTTATCAACTTCCTGACACTTCTAGAGGAAAATATTTCAGCAAGTGTGAAGTATTTAACTGATTGTTAACTTGGTTACATCCCATTCTCATTTTAATTGGTATCACAACTTTGTGTCATAAATTGTTACGCTGTTTTCCTGTCTGAAGATGTATCTGCGTGAACCTACCTTGAACCAATCCTCCTGCTTCGTTCTTATCTATCTACTCTCACGTTATCGAAGAGAATGGCACGATTGTTAGAAAATTGATATATTCTTGTGTGTCTCATTAGCCTTTAGAACATTGTGAAATGAATGCTGCTTGGCATCACTTTGTTCTCCAAGATCTTGCAACTGCTTTCAGAATCAACTCACAGAGGTCAAAGTCAGAAGCCAAGATTCAGAAAATCATGATCGGATTGCTACGTAACAATAGTCTCGCATTGCCAGGCCTTCCTCCACAGTGTGCGTAGGAGGGTCTGGCTATTCCACACAGCATTCCTGGATGGGAGAAAAACGTGCTCTGGTTTATTGGCATTTCTTTAAACCAATCACAATCGTCTTGGGTGATGCTAAGTGCTGAGTGGAGCCACGGTTCGGCTGCAAAATAGCCTCGGGAAGGAACTTGTTTAGTTCGAACGTGAACGTTCAAAAGTTGTTTTAGTCGTGCAACAGAAAACTCTTTGGATTGGACAGATAGTCTAGCTAGCGGTCTGGATTTACCCTGCAGAGATCTGAGGAGCAGTTAACCATAGTCCTCATGACTCCACCGGAGCTTAGAACGCCAACACAAAGAAAGCGGAAGGTAACGGGACATCCGAAAACAAACATCCTAAAATACGAGAGCAATCCGGGAAGTTGAACGTCGTGGCTATAGACTACATAACACTGACTTTTCAAATTGGGCAGCTTTTTTTGCTAACTGTTAGCAAGGCCCTTAAATATCCAGCGTACGAGGAGCAGACGCAGCGGAGGACCGAGACGAAGACGAACAGACCAGACGTAAAGAGATGCCGTAGAGAGAGTAGAGAAGGGGATCAGCAGACAGACAAAGGCAGCAGGTAGAGCAGGCATCTGCTGATTGCCAGCAGCAGTCGGTCACTGCAGCCTTTAATTAAAGTCACTCTCCTGGGCTCTTAAGCAACAGCTTGCAATTTCCACAGACAACAGCAGCACGGAGGCAAGCCCCGATGACCTGTAATTGTCTGCGGATACTGGGCCGGGGGAGGCGGCGATGGCAGCATCTGCCAACCTGTGATTTTCATGGAAACTAATGACACAGTGGTGGCGACATCATTTTCTTGACACTCTTTGCCGGGGGGAAAAAAGGTGAGACGCTGACCTTTGTGTTGATCCGTCTCCATTAAAAAAAAAAAAAAATAATGTTACGGTGCTGTAAATTGAACAAACAGCCTCGGGTATTAAAATGCAGCGTGTAACCAAGAACAGTCGTCATTTTGCATCACAGGCTGCCATTTGTTGTGTCGTCAGACATCCCAGTGGGAACGGGCTTTTTGGAAAAGGTCAACATTAAAAAAATGTGTTGAACAGAATAGATTTGCTGCAGTTTGTTCCCAGGGGTCATACATTCATCCAGCTTGATGTTCCACTGGCTCTTAATAATGTTCTCTCTGAACAAAACACAAACCATCTCCTCGAGAGACTGGCTCTCTGGGGGACAATGATTTATATGTTTGAGGTAAACAACATTTTGTCTTAAAATTGAATACAAAAAGACAACAGGATGTGAGTAGAGGAGCCACATATACGCAGGCAAAAGAGACGCATGCCGTTTGAGAGCCTGGGGGGGGTGTCTGTGCAGGTATTGCATTACCTTGCACGACTCTGGATTCTCACGATATCGCAGGATCACCTATTCCACGCAAATCCATCTTGTCAGGCTCCAGGTAATTGTCCATATTTAAACTAGAGAATGTAACGTTGCAGTCGTTAATGTTGTGAAATGGTCCCAGTTTGGTTTGGGCACAAAAACTAGTGGTGGGCTGAGCGATCCAAATATCGATAATAGCGATACCAATGGTGGTATTGATATTTCTCAATACCAGTGTAATGAGATCGATACTTAAGTTTTAGTTTCTCTCCAGTATGCACTGCTGCCGTTTCATCAAAGAGGACGGGCGATGGCCAGCAGCAGACACACACAAGCCGGACAGAGACGACAAAAGAATGGCAGAGAGGAAGAGGAGCGCTGTGTGGCTATATTTAAAGGCCAAAAATTAAACAACGGCAAGCTGTATGATTTGTAAAAAGGCTGTAAGATAAAGTGGTAACACAACAAGTTTAAACAAGCATATGTAAATTCAGTCCTTGGTTTTAATTTATTAATAATCCAAAGGAAAAAATCACAAAACCACTTAAAAGGGTCATGAAAATTCATTCAGATTTAGCAATTTGATGATGAATTCACATTAATTCTTAAAATGTATCAGTATCGGCGATACTGGCCCTGTATTTACTTGGTCTTTACATTCATTTTCAAATGGGCTCCCGAACCCTGGGCTCCTGGGTGAAAGTCCTGTGTTTGTTTGAACCACCCCCCCCAAACCTGTATCCTTATCTGGAATTTCGTGCTCTTATACTTTGTCACCTTACTTCCTGCTTTGCTCCCATAATAATCACAGGAGGCCACTAGAGGGCGCCGCCAGTCTATACATAAATATGAGACGCAATAGTTGCTTGAACAAACGACTTATGGGGGCTTAAAGGGAGTAAAATCTTGACCGGGAACAGGGAAACGGCTAGCCTGGCAGGTCACAAAGTCTACCAGAACCTCTAAAGCCTCTGAAGCTCGCTAATTAACCAATTATATGCCGACTGTTTGATCTGTGCAAAAGCCAAGGTGTAAAAAAAACACAAGCTGGAGTTGACAGGGGTTATGTACACAACCTTCTGGTCGTACAGTACACGTACTTTTCGGTGGCAGGGAAATGGTCATGTAGGCATGTCGGGCTTTTGCTCCCAAATTAATCACGGAAGGCCACAAGAGGATGCCGCCACTAGAAACCTACGAGACGTAATTGCTTGCGTGAACAAACAGCACCTCTGAAGCCTCTAAAGCTCACTAATGAATGACTTAAATGTTGCCTGGTACATGTATTGTTTATTTGCAGGTATAGTCAGAAATGTCCAGTTTGAGAAGCCAACTTCTCTCAGAGAGATGGTAATTTAGGCTCGTCAGGTTATCACAAAGGGTCCAGTATTCAAATTGTAAAACCACTGTTTTAAAGTATATAAAATGAGTAACAGCGAGTTCCTCAGTATTAAATTTATATATGAAGAAAAACAGAATCCCTGACATTTTTATTTCTTTTTTTAAAAGACGTCTCAGTGACTCAAATCTAGTTCAGTCTCGTTGCATCATGTTGAGAGAGCAGCTTACAGCACATTACAGGCAGGACAGAACTGAGTCAGCGTGCTGCAGCCTGCGCCATCCTGCTGGCTGCGTGTACCCAGGGACCTCATTAGTCCGAGTGGGCTGCTCCGTGGTCACCGGTGGGCCCCTTTGAGGGCAGGCAGACAGCCACGGGGAACCGGCTTCCTAAGAGGGTTCGTCACTGTAAAGGCCAGAGCAGCGACCTGAGAATCCGAGTAGGCTGGCTGTCTCGCCGGGGGAAATCAGGGTGCGGCAGGGTGACACATCGGCGCGCTCTGACACTTGTTTGGAGTTCAGAAGGTAACAGCAGGTAGACGCACGCCAGCGGCTGCGCCTCACATTTCTTGTCTTTACCGCGTTCCAAGTTTGTTTGTAGAGAAAAGTTTCCTCAGTGAGGAAAAATCTTTCATCTTCGGGCTTGAATTGATGAAAACTGACATGTTTGAACACTCACACACAAGTCTAACACACCTTTAGGGATATTAACTTTGACTTGGAGCTTCCCTAACCTTAACCTATAACCAAAGAAAAGTTTAGCTTCTGCTCTTAAGTATGCAGAGTGAACATTTGCCTTTAGTCCTTTAACAATAACCGCATGCGTGACATTTCTAAGAGCTAACAGGACCGGTCTGTAACTGCCAGCCGTCTAAGATGTAAAATACATTTTCAAGAGCTATTAGCTAATAGTTACATCATGCACTGTAAAACAAATTACAGCTATTGTCATGTTCTTGTTTGTCAAGAAAAGGATAACGTCTCTTCAACTTCTTCAATATTCAATATATATTTATTCTAAAGCAATAAGGCAAAGTCCAGTACAGGTTTCACAGCTGTGGACAGGTTCTGCTTCACTCTCAGGCTCCACAGAAAGTGTGTAGTTCCCCTATTCTAGACAGTTTTATGTACTATTCTACTCGCCCGTATTCATCTCCTATTGGTTGGTTGGGGCCAGGTCCTTTTGGCCCCCTGGTGGCCAGCTCACACACATATTGCACAGAGCACCATTGAGTATCTACTCAAGCATACTCACACACATTTGACATGAGCCCAGTTACACTTTTTCCTTACCTACACCCACATTTCCTAATGTCATAATCATATTAAGGCACTTTAGGATGTAAACATTAATTATTTCTTCACACTGTTGAGTAGCATGAAATTTGCCTTTGTTTCACCCACAGTGTTGATTACATTACATATGGTTTTTATTCTTGTATCGCTTGTCATCTCAAAATAAGTCAGGGTCACAAAATATATAAATTCACAAGAAAATGTTTTGATATTTCAAGATGAGAGATTATTCAAAATAAACCTCATCACCACAAAATACCATTTGATACGTTGAGATTATGACACACTTACATCCAAATCACCAGATTAATGGTTTGATATCCTCGGATGATGAGCTCATTAACATTCGGTAATAGGATTTATTGTGTTGATAAGATCTCGAGATCATACTAAATATCTCTGGAACGCATACATTCATCGATGATCACAAAGAAACGGTTGATACCTTGAAATAACTACATAACCGTCACCACAACATAACGTGTGATAAAATCCATAAGCAGCGGCACCAACACCTAACCCTTGTTAAGGCAAGATGTTCTTGTAAGAAAGACGTCCTCAGTTGGCTGGTGTGAAGTTTAACACGTGCCCCAAATATAAACTGTGAAACATACAAACACACACACATCATATGAGTAGTTTGTGGATTGAATTCATATCCACGTTGTGGATAATTAATGGTGGCAAAACTTTTTTAACAGTCCTTTAATATAAAGCATTCAAGCTGTCAAAGCTGTCAAACTCTCGGAAATATAACTTAAAAACTTAGGAAAACTTTTTGTATACCTTTTTTGTTGGCCAGGTGCATAGGATGTGACCAAAGGAAGCAGATCAGGAGCGTAGAAAGAATCTACAAGAATCTACAATCTAGAAAGAAAATACAACGACTTATTTGGGTTGTTTTATTGGCAGCATTTGAATCTAATCAAGACACAAAGTGTGAATAAGTGGTGTTTACATTTTAAAGCTTTGGGTCCGGTATCTTAGCCTGGCTCCGCCCTCCTACGTACTTCCACTCAATTTTCATTTTCCTTCATTTTCCGTCTGGGTTTGCGGTATATTCAAGGGTTTTCTCTGGCCAAATCTTTACCGGTCCAATAAGCTAACAGAGGGAGTGGCTGAGAACGAGAGACTCTGGTAGGACCAGGGTACCGTTATCTAGTTCGTAAAATATATGTGTGGGAGGAACACCACACATGCATTCTCATTAATGAGTTCGTATGATATCTTACGAAAACGTATGCAAAATTTTTTGCATGAAATCTTGCGTATCTTACATGATAGTTAGGGTGACACGGTGACTATAATTTTGTAATTTCGACAGTTTAGGTATCAAACTAACTAGTTAAGATTAGAAAAAAAAAATGTGTTTGGATTAGAACACTAGTCCCCTTAAGTAGTACTCTTGGGACATGAACACCTGTTTCCTGGATGAAAGTCTTGTGTTTTCTCCTTAACTTCTTCAGGACATGAACACCTGTTTCCTGGGTGAAAGTCTTGTGTTTTCTCCTTAACTTCTTCAGGACATGAACACCTGTTTCCTGGGTGAAAGTCTTGTGTTTTCTCCTTTATCTTCTTCAGGACATGAACACCTGTTTCCTGGGTGAAAGTCTTGTGTTTTCTCCTTAACTTCTTTCGCTAAACTACGTCAGTATTTGACGAGTTGGGAGTGAGAACGTGTTGCTTTTTCCTGTTTCAACATGTCATTTTTCCTGTGCACAAAATCCAGTGCCACAGAAATGGTTTTCCCAGTTTGGTGCGACTGGTCTGAATAGAGCTTTACACAACCTGAACCCTATCAACACATGTGGGATGAACTGGAACACCGAGTGTGAGCCAGGCCTGATCAACCAACAGCAGTGTTGGACCTCGGTGATGCTGTTGTGTGTCTGAATGGGAGCACATTGGAAAGAACTCAAAATAATGGCCATGGTCTTTATTTTCTCGGGCATTTGTTCAATTACTGTGTGTGCCTGTGTGTGCGTGTTTGTGCGTGTGTGCCTGTGTGCGTTTGTCTGTGTGTGTGCCTGTGTGTGTGTGTTCGTGCATGTGTGCCTGTGTGTGTGTTTGTGCGTGTGTATGTGTGCCTGTTTGTGTGTGTGTGTGTGTGTTTGTGCGTGTGTGCGTGTGCCTGTGTGTGTTTGTGTGTGTGCGTGCGTTCGTGTGTGTGCCTGTGTGTGTTTGTGTGCCCGTGTGTGTGTCTGTGTGTCTATGTGCGTACAGTATGTGTGTGTGCCTGTATGTGTTTGTGTGCGTGTGTGTGTGTCTGTGTGCCTATGTGCGTACAGTATGTGTGTGTGCCTGTGTGTTTCTGTGGGTGCGCGCGTGTGTGATTGTTTTTGTTGATTTTATACTTTTATTTCTAATCATGCTTTGTTTTAATTTGTATACTGTTTTTAATGTAAAGCACCTTGGGTTAACTTGTAATGGAAGGTGCTATACAAATAAAATTGACATCGACATTGATGGTATGAAATCATGTACGGTGTGTCACCAATTGGTGCACTGTTCAGAAGTCCACGTACTTTTGGCCATGTTTATTTTATAATTGTTGGGGCTTTGTAAATTGTAAATTATAGAGTGTGGTCTAGACCTACTCCATCTGTAAAGTATCTCGAGATAACTCTGTTATGATTTGATACTATAAATAAAATTGAATTGAATTGTTTAGTTTTCTGTGATTTGATGTGTGCTTGTACAGTAGATGAATCGATACTGAATGTTCAATGGTACATATCCTTTGTGGGGGTTATTATACATTCTCATTTGTCCACAGTATGGCCTTGCATATGTACTGATCTATAAACACGGTCTCCTGTCTGCAGCAGCCTGTTATTGGACCTCACTGTTACATACTGATGATGATGTGAACACCCTCTCCTCTGCAGTGCTGCCTTCTGTTTTCCTGGACTGTTTCCATGGTAATAATCAGCTGCTTTTGTCCATTCATACACCAAAAAAGCACTTAGTCTTCAGCACTTATCTGTAAACTAAACAGGATATGAAGCAATAACTGTGTATGTAGGTGTGTTTGTTGAAAATTAATTTTCACCACTATCATTTGGCCCTGATGTGAGGCACGTTGTTCTTAAAGAAATCACTGGATCATACTTTTTTAGTTGATGAACGACGCAGCAAAGTTATTAATCAGCCTGTATCATCTCTGCTTTTATTGTTCTTTGTATCTGATTGTTGTGAGGTAATGCGGTGCAGAATGATCAAATCATAAGGCCAGTAATTATATAAAATAATATGAAAAATTTTGGGATTTCTGTGACTAATACATTTCAAATTAAGTCAAATAACAAAGATAGATTAAAAGCTATCAAGTTGTTTTACTAGGATGGTCTCTTCAAATCTAGCTTATTAAAAACAAAAGCATTTTGTTTTTGTGATGACATGTTTAATCGCTCATATTCTCATATATAGAGAAAAATATTTCTTAATATTCTTTTTATTAGCCAGCTAAGTATCCTATGATTGATTAGTCGCCCAATCAGTTGTGGAGAAGCAGCCTTAAAGAGCTGATATTATGCTTTTTGGCTTTTCCCCTTTCCTTTATTGTGTTATATATCTTTTTTGTGCATGTTATAGGTTTACAAAGTGAAAAAGCCCAAAGTCCCCCCCAAAGGGACTTACCATCTCCAACAGAAAACTCTGTTCACCAACTGCTCCAAACAGCTCTATTGTAGTCCAGCCTTTACTTCAGAGACAAACATTATAATGCTCGCCTAGCTGGTAGCGTAGCACGCCCTCATACTCTGCTTCTGACTGGCTAGTAGTCCTTACCTAGGTACTGTCAGGGCACGCCCTCATACTCTGCTTCTGACTGGCTAGTAGTCCTTACCTAGGTACTGTCAGGGCACGCCCTCATACTCTGCTTCTGACTGGCTAGTAGTCCTTACCTAGGTACTGTCAGGGCACGCCCTCATACTCTGCTTCTGACTGGCTAGTAGTCCTTACCTAGGTACTGTCAGGGCACGCCCTCATACTCTGCTTCTGACTGGCTAGTAGTCCTTACCTAGGTACTGTCAGGGCACGCCCTCATACTCTGCTTCTGACTGGCTAGTAGTCCTTACCTAGGTACTGTCAGGGCACGCCCTCATACTCTGCTTCTGACTGGCTAGTAGTCCTTACCTAGCTTCTGCACATGTGCGACTCCCATCAAAGATAGTATAGAAGTGCAATGCCTCACTCAGTAGCTAAAACAGAGAGCTCAACACACAGGGTGAAAAGAGGAGCTGCAGTAATGTGCAGTACAACAAAAATATGGTGTTTTTTAAAAATTAAACCATGCAAACATATTCTGATACAACCTAAATTTGCATAATATGAGCACTTTAATCAATCAAACAGCGATGATGTAACTCAAGCAATAAATGCAGACATGATGATCTTTAATGAACCTCAAGCCGATATCAACTTGTTTTAATTAATTAAGTGCAGCTAACTGCTGCCTGGAAAGACTAAAAATCATCAATTAGGTGATGGACAGAAAATTTATTTTTGTCATTATTTTTTTCTCATTAGTTAAAACTAAAATACCAACTTGGTTCCAACCGCTCAAATGTGAGAATGTGCTAATTTTACCAACGTGAAGCATGTGAATGTGCCAGCCAGTAGTTACCTGTCCCTGAATCTGTGGGGGCGGAGCTTCTGAAGAGGGGGTTGTATTTGTTTGTCAGGTGAGTTATTATCAGCAGTCTTTCCGCATGTAAATTTTTTTGGGCTAAGTCCTAGATCTTCGCAATCCTACCTACAGCACCTTTAATCGTAAGTTAAGTACAACATGTATGTGAAGTTAGATTAGTACATAAGTTGAAATAAGTGAACGTTGACTTTTGGTTTCATACAGGAACTTTGACCCAGGACGCGAACAGCTGTCTCTCCTGGGTCAAAGTCCCATACATCCCCCCTGACATTTTGCAGTTTAGTTGTGTGGGAATATAGCTGCAAAGCTGAATCAAATAGTTAATTAGATGTCAACTATTAAATTAATCGCCAACTATTTTGATAATCGATTCATTAGTTTCAGTCATTTTTTATGAACAATTTCTCTGATTCCAGCTTGTTAATGGGAATATTGTTCTAGTGTCTTCTCTCCTCTGTGACAGTAAACTGAATATCGTTGAGTTGTGGACAAAACAAGACATTTGAGGTCATCTTGGGCTTTTGGGAAACTCCGATCCACGTTTCACCATTTTCTGACGTTTTATAGACCCGACAACTAATCGAGAAACTAATCGACGGATCGATCAACGGTGAAAATAATCGTTAGTTGCAGCCCTGTATGGGAACATACTTTTTAGGAGACAGGGCTGGAATATTAAAACACACTGTTAAAAGATCAGTCGTGTCTTTCCTGCTCTACTTTTAGATCACAACAATGTTGTAGGTCCTCTTACTGCCGTGCTCCTCCATCCCTCAGAAACACCTGACATTTTATCAGTTCTGCTACAAGTTGAGAATGTCAGACATGTTTTCTTTCTTGCTCCTCTCTCTCTCTCTCCAGTACACTCCTCATTTTCAATCAGTGGGTGTACAGTGTTTGTATTGCATCTACATTCCACTCTGAGTGTGCGACCTCGGTGTCACTTCGTTTCTGACAAAGCAATCAGGTAAAAATGGGTCTGAAATGGCAGATTACTTCAGACGGAGCGCCGAGCGCCGAACGCAGGCGGACTGCAGGCAAATTGTCTCTTTCTACACTTAAATAAAGGCGGGAGGTCAGGAGAGGCTGAGCGAGAGGCTTCACGCACGCACACACACACACACACACACACACACACACACACACACACACACACACACACACACCTATCCTCTATATGTGTTTCCCAATCCAGTTTAATTAATCTTTATCGACATGATATTTTGATAAAACAAGACTTGAGCTCAGTGTCTCAGTTCCAGACTTCATTGGGATTCTGTTTGCTTTTAAATCTGTAATGCGTTCACTTAAAGAATAAACGTGTGTGCACCCAAAACACAGAAGAAATGTGCTTGATTTTTAAATGTTTGATCTTGACGGACACTATTTTTACAATCACGCAATGCACAAAGGAAACGGAGAAGCCCGTCACCGCTGGAAAAAGAAATTCCGGTCTTTACAGAACAATCGCATGTTTATTAAGCTAAAAAACGGAAACGCATAATACGTCCATATTCTGCTTTTTTCTGTCATATCTACAATGTTATAATGTTGGACTTTCATGCTAAATGTGGCCAAAACAAATAATGAGGTAAATGTATTTTAGAGAAATCCCTGTGAGCTAAAACGTTCTGAACACTGGTTTATTTTTTCTACTCTTGGTTAAGTATTACGCAACTTCTCCAGGTAGGCAGGACTGGAATGTTTTTTTAAGCAACATTGTCCCATGTAACTACATGCTAACGGCAGTAAACAATGTCACCTTGGCAGCCAGTGTTGTTAAATTCTCCCCAATTTCGAGTCATGTCACTCCTGAAAAAAATTTCTGTTAGTAGAATTTGGTTTAAAAGCCTTTATCTGCTGAAGTGTTGCTATATTCTATTAATGTCCACTGCTAACTATAGCAGCTACATGGCTAACGGCAGTAAACGTTGTCATCTTGGCTGCCAATGTTGTTAAATTCTCCCCAATTCCAGGTCGCATTACTGCTGAAAACATGTCCGATTGGGTAGTGTTTGGTTCAGAAGCCTTTATCTGCAATTTTTTGACGGTAGAAATTACTGCTTTGTTCCATTACAATCTACCGTTGGCATTCTGCGAAGAACGTTGTATGCACATCCATGCATCCATGTTAATTTTAGGCAATTTGGTTGACAGAAACCCATATTTCTGATATAAAAAAACTTGACCCGAGGACTTCTACACTAACTGTCATAATAGGAGTGCATATCTGGCCCTGCAGGTTGGAGAAATGTGCTTCTTTTTTGGGGGAGGTTTTGATCCCCAAATAGGCAGGGGTAAACTCGAGAAAAGACCATTCAGCACCACCAGCGCTTAACTGCTCCAGTGAAGCTGCTCAGTGGCCAACAGATATCCTGTAGTTCTTCTGGACAGTTAACTGTGACAGGAAGAGCAGTGCTTATGATTCACCTTTTCACTCAGCTAAAAATAGAAAGGTTTTCTTTCCTGAGGGGGGTTCCAGAAGAAAGGTTATTCACTGAAATCACAAAGGGTTCATCCTCTGGGGAGCAGGAATTTGATCAGTGCAACAGCGATGACAAATGTCAATCTTTTTTTGTGGTTAAAAATCATGTCAGATGTTGACATTTTAGGCTGAAATAAGGAATAAAAAGGTCTCTGGAGATACATGAGAGATACGCCTCTAGCTGAGCCGGCAGAGACCAACTTAACCACATCGTTTACCATTTAAACTGACCCAATAAAAGAAAGCATTGGCAGGAAAGTTTTAGGCTGGTAAGGGGACAAAGCAGACTAACAAATTAGCTATTAAGGTAGCAAACTATAGCTAGCTTTTGTGCCTCATATTAAAGGTCTGATATTATGCTCATTTTTAGGTTCATACTTGTATTTTGGGTTTGTACTAGATGTTTACATGCTTTAATGTTCAAAAACCACATTCTCCTCACACTGTCTGAATTTACCTGCATTCCCCCTCTGTCTGAAACTCTCCGTTTTAGCGCCCGTCTCTGTAAGCCCCTGTCCCAAAAAAGCCCAGTCTGCTCTGATTGTTCAGCGTTTCCGGGTCAGCTGCATTGGCACTTTCTGTGTCTTTGCGCCGTCATTGCAGCCGGGGAATTGCAGTTGGGGAATAACTGTAACGGCACTGTAGCAGCAGCACTTTCTACCTATATATATAGTATAGTTGTAACATCAATGTCCTGACGGCATATTTACACAAACACATACACATTTTTTTTCTTTTCCAGCTATCAGTTCTTACATTATGGGACCTTTAAATTTGTATTTCTGTCACAGGTCTAAGCATCTTTTTGTACCCTGGAATATAAATTGGATGTTTTAAGGTCGTTGAACAACACTAATCTCTGTTTTTAAGTAGTTTCCAGTATCCTCAAGCACTCTTCCAACATCTGTATGTAACGACTGTACACAGCCTTCTGGGTGTTTCAAAGACTGTCATGGATTTATGTTTCAGAAAAACAGAAGCTGTGGAGTTGCGTGTAATGATTTTTTTTTACATGAGAGACACAAACTAACAGGCAGACACTACCAGGCGGGAGGATTTCTCCTTGATGCTGTACATGTCATCACCTCCTCCTCCGCTACAGATCCAATCATCAGACCAAACTCTGTCACAGGCGCCGCAGCAGCCAACTGCCCTCCCACCACCTCCTCAGATACACCAGGAGCATATTAACCATGAACAAATGACCCCAGCAAACCTCTCCCCCCCCTCCCCCATCAGCACATCACTGTCTGCGCCATTTATCCCCCCCGGCTGTTCGCTGCTCTGCCCAGGTTGGTAGCGTTCACAGAGTCTGGCTCGTTGAGTTGTCATCTGACATCTATTACAGTTAAGGATCATCATGGCGTGTGCTCTCGCTAACACACACACACACACACACACACTGAGACACACACACACACACAGACACACTGTCACACCTCTCATAAGGCCAGCTGAGCTAATGACTGAGCTGGCTAGGCTTTCAAAAAGAGAAAAGGGAAGGTGCCAGGAGATGATTCATCTGAGCCGCTCTCCACCAGCGATGACTGACTGCTGATTTATGATTCAGCGCCGAGCTGTGAGAGCTTAGAGTCATTTCCCCCCCATTTCTTATTTTAATTCCTTACCGCAGGTGATGGCGGGAGGGATGGGAGCCAATTACCTTAAGTGTCTTTCTGCTCTCTGTCAGCCGCTGACAGTCGCCTGCTGAAACTCCACAGCCGTCCTGCGAACAGGTGAGTGCCGCCACCGCCGCCATCACCGCCATCGCCGCCATCGCCGCCATCGCCGCCATCGCCTCCTCCATTACAATCAGCGCTCAGATTTTTCATGTGCACGGCACGTTAAAAAAAAAACCTCCGAATGTCACTTCCTGTACTGCTGTTTGACCAGGACGCAAGAGTTTTGTTTTCTTGTTGTTGATGGTGCTTGAATGAAATCAACTCGCTCTTTGGTTTCAGAGTTGAATCTGGTCGCCCTGCGTGCACCGCAAAAAAAAAAAAAAAAAAAAATCAATCTTAACAAAGCAAATATGTCTGGGCTGTCTACAGAGACCGTGTTTTTTTTTACAGTGTGTTCAGGGGACAGGCAGCTAGCAGATAGTGAGGAGATGTTTGCTGTATGTGACAAAAAATTTTGTAGACTAAAAAAACACGTCACATCGCTTAGAGCACCTTTAAAATAGTTGTTGGAATGATTTTATAATATCTAGTTTTAGTGTAAAAAATACTATGTGGCACTGTGAATCCTCAGGAATAACTATCTGTGGATGGCCTAAAAAGTAACAAAAGGGTTCAGAGAAAATCAATACATGATTTTTAAACAGCATGTATTTAGCTTTCTCCATACAATACATGTAATGTACAACAGCACACTGTATTCTGAAATAACTCCGTATAAAAGAGGGCTTCCACAATCACGGTACAGTCATTAAACGCTCTGAGGGACATGTTAAAACGCTTCGTATCGAGTGTAGGATGTTGAAAGAAGGGGTTGATTGGCGTGATTGGGCCACTTGGGGGGGAGCAGAACAAGTTAAAAACACAACATTCAAGTCAGTAGTACTAGAGCCCGACCGAGGATTTTTAAGGCCGATACCGATACAAATATTTGATGATTTAAAAATCCGATATTACGATATATCGGCCAATGTATATTTAAAAAATAAATCCACAAATGCATAACAAAACAAACAGATTTCCCTAACAATAGTTATTTGTAGTTATTTACACTAAAACAATATGATAACGCAATTTAAAAATAATAGTTTGTTTTATTGTCTCAACAGAACATCAAAATATATTAAAGTTCTGATAAATAAAATGTATAAAAATACAAACTTAAGATATGAAACTTAAAGTCCTTTGAACAAAAAGACAATAACAAAAAATAAAAATCAGAGTGTTGCCAACAGGGACGTAGTAGAGCACCCTCTGGTGGACAAACTATGCAACGCCAACACTCAGAACATGGTTGAAGGCTGTTTCATCCGTTTTTATTATTTAATATTTTTAATATTCAATCATCAGAATAATTTGTCATATGTCATTATAATTATTCTGATGAATGAATATTTAAAAAACAACAACAACAAAAAAACAGTTTGGAAAATGTCTAATATCGGCCGATAATATCAGCCCGCCGATATATCGGTCGGGCTCTAATTAGTACTTGCCCACATCTTGACCCATCCTACATGCAGGACATGGTTCCGCTCTGCTACTGCCAAACGGCTCGCTTCTCCCTTACTAACCCCAACAAATCTTACCCGTGCAGACATCTTGGCCCATGAAAAGGTGAAGAAAAAAGAAATAAAACCTCTAGCTTGTAATGTTGTTTTCTTTAGATCATTTTATTCAGGACTGTGTAATCGATATCCCACGAGCGGCCCTTTCTCTAAGGGTTAAAATAAAGTTTAGCTTTACAGTGTGGATCCAGAATCTCTCCAAAACGAGATGACATGTAGCAGTGAGAAAGAGGCGGCACATCGCTCCATCTTTAACTAGAGGCCGGCCTGTCACTTGCCCTGCCATCCAATATGCTCCAATCAATTTACCCTCCGCTGCAATTCAATGTGACAGTAAGACAAATCGGACTTCCAATGTAAAATAATTGAAACAGACTCTTATTTGAGTGTGTGGCTGAGGCCGGAGAGAGCTGTGTGTTCTGCATCGGCTTAACACACTGCGTCTGGCCGTGTCAGAGATGGATTGCGGTGTCAGAGTTACAGATAAGCCTCTGTTTAGTTAGCCCCCCAGGGAGGAGGGGTGGGGGGGATGGACATTGTAGTCATATTAAAGATAACAAGTCTTTTAATCCACGTCACCGCAGCAAGGCACACATGGGGGGAAGGGGGAGAAGTTGCTTGTATTCCGTCAAGTGAATTGTAATTGCTATTGGGACACATAATTAAAAAATTGGAAGACAGCAAAAAGTCAGCAGTATTTGCATTGTAAACAAAAAATTTGGACCGAATCCTCCACGGCCGAGGGCGGCCGACATCAGAAAATCCAGAGAAAAAAATTAAAATAAAAAAAATAAAAAAACACACACAGAAAAGGCCCGGCTCTCCTGTTCGACTAAAATCCACTTTTACTGAAAAAATATAAGGGTCTTTAGGTAGCAGGGGATTAAACCGCGCGCGCGCACACACACACACACACACACACACTGAGCCGGGGCCAAACAGAGCTGCGTTCCACAGAAGATGAAGAAGAAGAAGAAGTGGTACTTGAAAAGATAGGTGGGGGGAACAAAGAAGGTGAATTTGGATTGATGTGAATCACGCTCGCCGCTGTGGCCTGGAGCTCGTCCAGCCGCGGATGAATCGCCTATCTGTGTCAGAGCGACGTGAGAGATAGCAACATCCAACAACAACAACCCCCCACCACCACCCCCCCCCCCTCCATCCATCACCAATGTAACCCGCCTCCCACGCCTGCCTGGCCGCCAGGCATGTTGCAGCGCGGATTACATTGTGTAATCAAAAGGCATTCCACATTCAGACTGGCACAACCTCAGGGTCTCCTCCTTCTTCCTCGCCGCTCACCAGCGCACTACCAACCTTCATGGGGGGTGGAGAGCCAAACCGCGAGTCAAGCAGGACGCCTAGACGGGAAGGGACGAGTTACTGCAGCCGAGCTAAACCCACACACGGCTAAAAGGAGCGCTCAGCGCGAGTCAAAGGTCGAGGGAAAGGGCGACCGCAGCCGCTCGCTAGCCAGTTGAACCAGCTGGAGATGATGAGGAGTTTTTTAGGGAGGAGAGTGGGCGGCTAAACAGGCGGGCGGCAGCATCTCGAGAATTTACTGGCATCGAAATGTTGCTCCAATGTCAAAAGCGGAGGGTAGGAGAAAAAAAACTTGCTTCAGCTCGCTTCATGGATTGCATTTATCAAGTCTCAAGTAAGTAGGTAATCAGCCCTGACTGGTCTATAACAGAGTTATTCAACAGGGGGGTCCGGGACCCCCAGGGGTGTCAAACTCAGTTTCCCTAAGGGCCACACTGGAAAAAAGAGAATCACATCGAGGGCCAGACATGTAGAGATTATTGACTACTAGCTATTGTGTTTATATAAGAGAAAAAGTCAAATATTTTGACTGTATTTTTGCATGTTTCATATACTGTAGTCTTATCACTTATAAAGCCCCAAAAACGTTTGGCAAAAAAGTTCCTCAGCCTGCGACCAATACGTTGAAAAACAGCACCAAAAAAGTTGGGAAAAGTGCCATAAACATCGTAAAAAGCGCCAAAAACTTCAGAAAAAAGTGACAAAACGTTGAGTAAAGCGTCAAAACCGTTAAAACAACGTGCCTAAAGCATTGAAAAAAAGCGCATAAACTACCGGAAAAGGCATCAAAAATGCAGAAAAAAGCACAAAAAATGTTTAAAAAAAAAAAGCACCAAAAATGTTGGAAAAAGCGTCAAAAACTAGGTGGGCATAAATTTATTGTGAACCTAAATTGAAATGCGGGCCGGATCAAAACCTGCGAGGGGCCGGATTTGGCCCTCGGGCCTTGAGTTTGACACATGTGCCCTATAGCGGAGGGGTTTTCAAACTTTTTGTGTGCGTGGACCACTATTTGTAATCAAGAATTTTTGCGGACCACCTCATAATACACATACTAATAAAACATGTCTTCACACAGTCTTACCTGAATTAATCCGCACCTCTTAATTAATAGGCCTACTAGCACTAAAACTAGAACTGGTCATCACATCAGTAGAACAGGCTCATTAAAAGAAAGTTTACTGCACACAACGGCTGCCACATATTTAATTTATTTATTTACTCAAGCGCCCGAGGGCATAATCAGGTTCATTTGAACAACAGGCTTATTTCCATAGCAATGGAGTATTAAATCTATAAACACTTGGATATAGTCAAAATTTCAAAACCTTTGGGGATTTCAGGGTTAGGGCTGAGCGCCACTAGCCTATTTTAGTAATCACACAATAACTTGACTATTTAATTTAAATTGTATATCAATATACATATTCTTAATTTTTATGGGAATTTACTGGTAAAATGAAGGTTAAAAAACTATTATTTTTGATTTTATTTTGCTTTTCCATGGACCACCTGCAGTACACTCACGGACCACTAGTGGCCCTTTAATGGCTGATTACTGAGTGTAGCACCTTGGTTGAGATGGGTGTATCTTTAAGTACTGATGATACTTGCATACTTTTACTTAAAAGGTCCAGTGTGTAACGTGTTTAGTTGTTCATTATCAAAATCTGTGTTGCCCGTTCACAAACTTGTCCTTTTTTCATGAATATTTACCACCACCATCAATTCCAAGTATTCCTTTTGGATTGAAATTTAACATTTGCGTTCACATGAACTGGGGTAGATGCTCCATATTCATGGGCCATCTATAAATACGTTAGCCGGTAAGGGACATACAGGACATACTGCTCCGCCTTTCACGTTTTTGCCTTCACATGATAAACTCACAGGTTCTGCTAACGCTGCTAATGGGTATCGTAGCTTCCCGTCCCCGGCAAGTTTGAAGAAGGAAACATGGAGGACCACACGTATTCAAAATCCAAATTTCAGGAACAGGAGTTTTCTTCTTCGCCCAGAAAAAGTGAAAAGGTAATTGAAAAGAGCGAGAGGCTGGGTTTTTGAAGCGTGAAGACTACCGTAGCTGTAATACGTACTGTGAACTGCGTGGTGCGAGAGAGTTGATTGCAATATATGATCTCAACGCTAGATGGGAGAAATTCCTACACATTGGACCGTTAGGCAACATTCAGGCACAGGACTTTTACTTGTTACAGAGTATTTTTACAGGAGTACTTCTACTTAAGTAGAGGATCTGAATACTTCTTCCACCACAAATGTCTGCAGTTTTGGTCAGCTGGATGCGGATTAATACCAGTCCAGAACCTGAACCAGAACAAAAAAAGTGGATTTAGCTTAAAAAGGCCGAGGATCACAGTTTCCTGTGAGCATTTGCATCGGCCACTTTATTCCTGAAAATAAATGAGCGTAATAAGGTGGGTCCACTGGGAACACTAAGTCTGGGACTCGCTGCAGAAGTAAAACCGAACATTTATTTATAAATGCGACCTAGCTGTGTACAGTTCACATTTTATTTAAATTGCAATCATATTTAATGTTAATTAATGCTAATGCATAATTTAATGGAACAAACAGCACTAGCAGAGGTTGTAATTAAACACCGCAGGCCTTGCACAAGCTTGTGTGTGTGTGTGTGTGTGTGTGTGTGTGTGAAGCCTCTCGCTCAGCCTCTCCTGACCTCCCGCCTTTGTGTGTCTCTGTGTGTGTGTGTGTGTGTGTGTGGGTGGGTGGGTGGGTGTGGGATTGGCCGGTGAATGCACTTGGAAATAAAAAAAAAAAAAAAAAACTTATTTTGGTGGCTGTGTTCCTCCGGCGGCGGCGCCGACATCGACTCTGTGATCCTCGGAGGTCATCATCACAAACAGCAGCAGTAATGGGGTCAGGGGTCAAAGGTCGCAGCGAACAAATCGCTGGAACAAACATGGCTGAGACCCCGAGTTCAGGATGAAAGCTGATATTGAGCCCGACAATCTGCTGAGGCCAAACAGCACGTGGACTCTCAGTGCTGCATTTTATTGGCTGACAGATGGGTCAATAAGTTGAGGGCGGGCGGTGACATTAAAGAGCCCTTATTATGCTTTATTGGATTTTTGCCACCTTTTAGTGTGTTGTATAGTTTTTTTCTATGTCTGTAATAGATGCATAAAGTACAAAAACACACATTTCACTCCAAATGGAGCTCTCTCCCACAGCCATCGATATTATCGATATTTGGATCGATCCGCCCAACCCTACTGTTCCCGTCAGTAAGTGGCACTTTTAACTTTTACTTTTTTTTGTATTGTTTTAGGCAACATGTAAACAGTACGGTAATAGTTCAAATAGTATAGTGAATACAGTTAACCATGCCTTTTTATCATTACCAACCCCCCACCCCTTCATGTCTTGTATATAAACATATAGAAAAATAAAATTCAAAGAATAGAAAGAATAGGTGCCTTGCATTTGCATTTACAGTGGTACATAGAGTCAAAGCCTACATCCTAAAAGACAGATACATGGATTAAATAGAAAAATAACTTCTAAAATAAATGTTCAGTCAGGAACACCCTCGTCATAGATTTAATCATTTATTGCAACAAATGGAAATACAGTTATACTTGGCAATGAAGGCTCTGTTCTGATAATGCTCCCTGGATCAGCCAAGCCACATGCTAAGGTGACACAGGGAGAATGCTGCTGAGATCCCACCCCAACCTGTACACAAGAGTAGGCCCAATCCAAGACATAAAAACAATTTCAGACATAGTTATAATGACACCCAAAACCGGGAAGGTGGAGGCTGGGGTGGTGGAGGCGAGCTTAGTCAGCAGCAGCGGTTTGGCGTTAGCCTGGAAATCCAGACCCGAAAGATTAAGGGTCTGGCATTGAGTAATGAAAATGGCCCAACTCAAGCATGTATTTGAAAATCTCACTGCACGCAATTGGAAAACCCTACGACCAGTAGATTGGTAGATTAAACTCTTAGCTACCAGCGGAGCTAACTGGTAGATTAAACTCTTAGCTACCAGAGGAGCTAACTGGTAGATTAAACTCTTAGCTACCAGCAGAGCTAACTGGTAGATTAAACTCTTAGCTACCAGCAGAGCTAACTGGTAGATTAAACTCTTAGCTACCAGAGGAGCTAACTGCTAGATTAAACTCTTAGCTACCAGAGGAGCTAACTGCTAGATTAAACTCTTAGCTACCAGAGGAGCTAACTGCTAAATTAAACTCTTGCCCTATCCGGTCAGCAAAACAGCAAAAAACGTCCTTCTTGCAAAGGAACAATTCGAGCCCCGTCTTCTCTTCCTCTTTTAGATAAAAAGCCAAGTCTAACTCGTTCATCATAGCGGCCAAAGCCATTTCAAACAACTGGTTTTCATCTGTAGCCATCTTGCAATGTTTACTAATGACTTGGACGTCGCAGCGCTGTCGTCATCTGGTTAGCTGGCCTCTGGCCCGCCTATATCAGATACACCGATGTGATTGGTGCAGCTCGGCTACAAGGGCACAGTGGTGGGCTGTCAGGGCCATCAGGGCCTTCTCTGCTGGCCCTGTCAAAATCAAAAATATATTTTTTCATAATGAAATTAATGTGTGTCTAAAAATCAATTACTTTTTCATTACGTTACTATATTTCCAGAAACAATAAGTTATTTTTTCTGAGTAGCTGGATTTTCCATGTCATCTAAATGCATCACAGCTCCGTGGACCAGGGACCAGCACTAGTAGCATTGCTAGCATTTCGTTGAAACTGCCATTTCCCATTTGATTATAACTTTAACTGACGTGTGTCATCAGCCAATCAAATTTTGATGTGTAGTGACAGAACGCCCCATGGGCCCAGCGTTGTGTCGACGCTAGCCCCCGCTGATGTCATCAATGAAGTTTGAACCTTTTAGCGGGTTGTGAGTGAACCAGGAGTGAACTATGGCCGTTGCCTTCACACCTCCTAACGATCCTTTTTACGATCTCCTTCATGTGCCTATTTCAAGGCGATCGTTTGGAGAGAAGAAAGAAATAATTTTAAGAGGAAGACCTACACCTAAGCTGGATGGGCTGACCAAGGCTGGCAAAGGTTTTGTGCGGCACTTCACTGAGAGTAACTACGACCGCTATGACTGGCTAACAGCTAGCACCGAGCGGAACAAGCTATTTTGCTGGCCGTGTTTACTTTTTAATACCAGTGAGGGAACATGGAACACCACAGGTTTTAACAGCCTTAATAGCTTCACCAAGGCAGCTATCAAACATCAGGCATCCGAGCGACACCTCACAGCGGTGGTACATTTGAAGACCTCTGGTGAGTCCAGGGTGGATTTGCAACTGGATGAGCAGCGGAGACGAGAGACAAGCCTGCACAATGAGAGAGTGAGAAAAAACCGGGACATACTGAAGCGCCTCGTTGATTGTGTCATCTTTTTGGGACAGCAAGAATTGTCTTTCAGGGGACATGACGAGGGGAAAGAGTCCCTGAATCGAGGTAATTATTTGGAGCTATTATCTCTGCTATCAGAATATGATGCTGACTTGCGACACCACCTTGCCACGGCCACCGTTTTTACGGGAACATCTGGGAAAATTCAAAATGATCTCATAAATGCTGTTGCTGAGGTGCTAAATGATGCCATCAAAAAAGAGATCAACAACACCAAGTTTGTCGCAGTTATGGTGGATGAGACCACAGATTTCAGCAACACTGCACAGCTGTCATTTGTACTTCGGTACGTTACTGACACCGGAGTAAAAGAGAGATTTAAAAAGTTTAATTAAAGTTTGAGGATGTCACAGAAAGAAAACGAGCTCATGATCTAGCAGCTTCAGTACTTGAAGTGTTGGGCAGCTACGACTGCAAAACAAAGTTAGTGGCCCAGTGTTATGACGGAGCCGCTGTAATGGCATCGGGACTTAATGGCGTACAGGCGCGCGTAAAAGAAGAAATCTCTCAGGCTCTGTTTGTGCACTGTTACGCACACACATTAAATCTGGTGGTGTCTCAGGGAGCATCAAAAATAAAGGACTGCAAGATTTTGTTTGCGAATCTGGTCGGATTGTCTGCATTTTTTACACGTTCTCCCAAGCGAACAAAACTGCTGGATGAGTTTTGCGAGAGGCGGCTGCCGTGGGTCTCTCAGGTGAGATGGAACTTCAACTCCAGGTTGGTGGGCAAGGTCCACGACAAAAGAGCTGAGCTGATCGAGCTTTTCCAGCACATCCTGGATCACGCGGAGGATTTTGACCGTGAAACGGTACATTGTGCATCAGGACACTTGTCACAGTTGAAAAGCTTTGAGTTCTGTTTTTTTCTCTTTGCTTTTATCGGAATTATGACTTTGCTGATGTGCTCTTCGGAATACTGCAAAATAAGAGCTTAGACGTGCAGTTCAGTCTCGCCAGAATTGGGGATTTTTGCCAGAGTCTTGAAGGTGAGCGTGGAAAATTTGATGCCATCTCTGAGAGGACCGAGGAGGCCGCGGGACAGCCGAGCGCAGCTAGAGGCCGAACAGACCCGCACGCGCACTACAGACAGCTACACACAGCGCTAATCGACAGCATCATCACGCAAATCAGGAATCGATTTGAGGATCACAAGCGACTACTGTTTGTTGCATTGCTGGACGCACAGCTGTTTACAAAGTTCAAGCAGACATTTCCCGAAACAGAGCTGAGGAGCCTGGATGAGAGCTACGGCGCACAGTTTGACCTGGGCAGACTCAGAGCAGAGCTCTAAGTGATGTACAGCATGACTAACTTTCAGGGAAAGAGTCCAAGTGACCTACTGACATTTCTGAGGAGCACGGGGCTTGCAGTCAGCATGCCACAGCTTTACGCCCTCACATGCTTGATCATGACAATACCAGTGTCCACTGCATCAGTTGAGCGATCTTTCTCAGCTCTCAAGCGCATCAAAACATATTCACGGAATGCAACCGGACAAACACGACTCCCTGCACTGGCATCTATTGCCATAGAGAAGGAGCTGCTCATTCACCTTAAGCAGGACGCGCAACTGCATGAGGAGGTCATTGAACGTTTCATCAGAAAGGATCGGAGGATGGATTTCATTTACAAGTAGGCTGATGGGTGAGTGTTGCTAGAGATAAAGTTATTGCGGTATTTTATTTATATAAATTTGTATTACTGTTGTTTGGGTATAGATGGTGATGCTGTGTTGATGTGCCTAAAACTGTTTTATGCACAGTGGTGTGTTTTTTTTTTTTTTTTTGGGGGTTTGGGGGGTCGTTACGGAAGGCCCTGACTGAAAGTCCACGTTACGCTACTGCAAGGGCATAATAATGAGCATCATTACTGAATGCCAGAGTGACTCGCCGAGCAAATTCAAATTGTGCTCTCGCGAGAAATCTGGATTTCCAGGGTAGTGTGAGGCAGCGTTGGAGTAGCAGGAAGCAGAGAGGAATAGGGAGACATTTAAATGCTCTGATTGGTTGTGACTGTCTGGAATCATAATTCAGTTAGTGGGACTATCCTGCATGAACTCTGGCTCAACCTTTTTGTTCTGTATTTGCGTGCCGACGGATTGAAACAGCATCAAAGCAGTCTGCCACGAGGCTCTTGGTATAGAAACCTGCGAACCATTGAAGTGTTCACCAACACAAACTGCTGGTGAGGAACTTTGTGACGACCTTTCCGTTGCAGAGAGCTGCTCTGTGCTGCAGGGAACTGAAGGCCACCACATCCCCACAGCTCGGAAAAAAAATACTCAGGAGGCTGTTCAACCTCGCCGAGAATTTAGGTTCCTGTGTCCTCTGCAGGGGGGGAACGACGTCCAATTTCCTCCCAGCTCTGACACTTCGATCACTCGCTCGCCTCTCAGATGAAACTTTTTGCGGAAGAGGGGTGAAACATACAAAAAAAACGTTGCTTGTTTCCTCGGAGTGCTGAGAGGAAGCTCAACACCACTTATGAGGAGCGGGAAGGCGCTGCTGATTGCACAGGAAGAGGAAAAGGGGTCTTAAATTTGAAGGCCTCAGTGGTGTTCAAGCCTTCAGTCTCATGGGGAGTTAATCAGCACTTGGGCTATAGATAGATAGTGAGAGAGACATGGAGAGGATGAAGAGGACAAAGAAGAGGGAGGGCTGTTTCTCTGCTGGGCATAGAAACGCCTTTACTGTTGATATGTGGATTTTGTTCTGTGACTCCAAATCTGTTATTCTGGCCGGTCACGCTCCCGTGGTGATGATTAGGGGGTTTTTGTCCGTCCACTTGCATCATTGACCCTCGTATTGTCCGCCCGTCAACCATGCACTTGTTGTCCTCTGGTTCGGTTTGCCTGTTTATAAGGCATAAAGTAGCCTCTTAAAGGTGACCTGCCACACAAAACCGTTTTTACTTGTATTATTTTAAATATGTCAGGTCCATATGTGTTTGTGTTATGTCGTGAATGTGAAAATGAATTGCTACCTCCTCTGTCTCTCAGCCACTGAAAATAAATAAGTGGAGAAATTAGGCCAATTACAAAAGCTGGTCAGTCTGACGTGGTGTTGCCTGAGCTCATTACTATTCATGAGCTCGCCCAGTTGGGCTGAGTAAAGGATGCTGACAGCCAGGCTCTCATTGGCTAGCTGTTAGCAAATCAGAGTCAAGCAGCTTACCTGGTTGAATATTAATGAGAACTCGCATAAATCGAGCTGAGTCTTCCTGCAGGCTTTCTATACCACGCTAGAATGGCTTGAAACAAGGTAACCAAGGCATTTATTCCACAAAAAATGTTAGAGTCCATGGTAGAACTTACATTACCACAAAGTAATGAAATACATGTGGCAGGGCACCTTTAATGATTACCCAATTGTACGTTTTATCTTTTTTAGCCAACTTCATAACTTGTTACCACTAGTTTTTACACTTTTTTATGGAAGTGATGGTGAATAAACATCATTTACATTAAATAATTGGTAATTTTTAGAAAAAACATCAATATAAATCTCACACTAAACTGAAAAAGGCTCTTACTGCAATTTTGTTAATTTCACAGTAAAAAAACACTTATTTTTAGACGAGGAGCCTAGGATCAAAATAATGAAGTGACTGTCTGTGTCTGAACAGGGCTGGCACATGTTCACGTTAAAAAGTGAGTGCGTGCACAAACACACTACGGTCACGCGCAAAGTGTCCCGGTTTTAGCTCCAGGAAATCTGGTCACCCTAACCTAACCCTAACCCCCTAACCATAACCCTAACCATAAACATTGCCTAATCCTAGTGCCTTCCAGGCAGCGATAATCTGACAGCTTTAGTCACTAGTTACTTTACTTCTTCCACCACTGGTCCTTTTTAGTATGATGTTTGTATAGTAAGAGCCCTGCTGTGTTTTTTCTTGTGTTAATATATGTTCACCTCATGGGGGAAAAAAGAAGAAAAACACCAGTCCTTTCAAGTAGTACTCCAACAACCACATCACAGCAGGAATCCTTCACATGGCTTCCTGGAGCATGTTTATGTTATTGTGTTACATGTTTATGTTCAAGTTATGTTTATTGTTATTTCTATTAATACTCCAGCCAGCAGTGAAATGTATATAAGTACATTGACTCCAGTACTGCACTTTTTGAGGTAGTTGTACTTTACTTGAGTCTTTTCTTTTCATGCCACTTTTTACTTCTACTCCGCTACATTTCAGAGAGAAATATTGGACTTTTTACTCCACTACATTCATCCGTTACAGCTTTAGTTACAAGTTACTTTAGTTACTCCGCTACATTCATCCGTTACAGCTTTAGTTACTAGTTACTTTAGTTATTCCGCTACATTCATCCGTTACAGCTTTAGTTACTTGTTACTTTAGTTACTCCGCTACATTCATCTGTTACAGCTGTAGTTAATAGTTACTTTAGTTACTCTGCTACATTCATCTGTTACAGCTGCAGTTACTAGTTACTTTAGTTACTCTGCTACATTCATCTGTTACAGCTTTAGTTACTAGTTACTTTAGTTACTCCTACATTCATCTGTTACAGCTTTAGTTACTAGTTACTTTAGTTACTCCACTACATTCATCTGTTACAGCTTTAGTTACTAGTTACTTTAGTTACTCTGCTACATTCATCTGTTCCAGCTTTAGTTACTAGTTACTTTAGTTACTCCACTACATTCATCTGTTACAGCTTTAGTTACTAGTTACTTTAGTTACTCCGCTACATTCATCTGTTCCAGCTTTAGTTACTAGTTACTTTAGTTACTAGTTACTTTACACATTAAGATCCCTGCACACAGAACACATGTAGTTTATAAAATCTGATGTTTAATTATAAATTAAACTAGCCGACAATATAACAGTCTACAAGTCCAGCTGAGATGATGAGACCATTAAACACACAACTGGTTGGATCCTTTACACAGATTTTTCTGCATCGAGTACTTTTACTTGTCATACTTTAAGTATATTTTCCTGATGATACTTACAAACTCTTATCCATAACATTTTCAATGCAGGACTTTTACTTATTTTTTACAGTGTGATATTAGTACTTTTACTCAAGTAAAGGATCTGAATACTTCTTCCACCGCTGGTCTTAATACTTTTTGTGATGATGTGAAATTTGCAAAAGTTTCTAAAAGTCCTGTTTTTGCTTTGTCATTATTGGCTATTGAGTTTAGATGGATGAGGGAAATACTTAATTTATCCAATTATAGCATTAGGCTGTGACATAATAACGTGAAAAAAAGTCTGAATACTTTCTGAATGCACTGTACAGTATATCACATAATGGATCCTGATCAGCTAAAGGATAATGAGAAGCCAGTTATTTTTCTTTTTGGTGCTTTTATTGGACTTTGCCCTCACCTGCACACTGCACACACCTTCACTGCTGTCTGATTTATCACTGTGTGCCCATGTAAAGTAAGGTAATCTTTCTTTATGTGTCTGTTGGTCCCCTAATTTTCAGACCTTCAGTTGCTGCTATCGCTGCTTTTAGTCCACCTGATTCATCAAAAGTCAAAATGATTTAGACTTCAGCACTTTCAATTAAATAAGTATGTCACAAAGTGGTTTATAGAGCCCACTTATAAAAAGTTGGGCTAAGTGTGTGTATGTACGTATGTGTGTGTGTGTGTGTGTGTGTGTGACATACTCCCTACTCTTTCTTTACTATATTATTAGTCTACTGCCGATCACTTGTCAAAAACACGGTACTCCATCTCCCAGAATTCCTCTGTGCATGTTGAATGAGCTGCCAATCAGATTAACAATAGATTGAGTCCATAACAGGAGAGCTCATAAATTAATCTGATATCATATATTCAGTCTGACGTTAAGGCCACTTTAACCAATTTCCCCTTTATTTGTAGTGACAGTGAGGTGGGAGAGAGATGGGGGGATGTCACACAACAAAGGGCTGCAGGTGGGATTTGAACCCGGGACGCTGCAAAGGCCTCAGCCTACATGGGGCGCACACTCTTACTGGGTGACCTAGAGGCCGCCCCTTCTAATGTCTTTTTAACCCTCCTGTTGTCCTGGCGACAAATTTGACCCATTTTCAAAAAGTTTCTATATCAGAAATTTGGGTATCTTTTAACCTTATTGTCCAAAAAAATAACGTGGATGGTTCTGTACAACCATTACTCTTTACAAGTAAAATAAATGATCAGTTCACTACTTTCATTGAATTTGGGTGTTTAATTCTATTTGATAGAATTTGAATTTTTTTTTTATAAAAGAACGTTAAAAAAGTGACAAAAATATCAATTGGGAGGATTAAAAAAACATTGAAAAAAAATCTGCAAAAATGTAAAAAAAAAAGTGACAAACTTGAAAAATAACAACTTTAAAAAACGTTGGGAATTAAATCGGGAAAATATGCTACAAAAATTTTTCGATAAAGTTGCCCAAAGTTGACCACAAATGAGTTTTACTTTAAAAATTAAAAGTTTGACCCAGAAAAACAAAACGTTGCAGAGTGGACAAGATGACATCACAAGGGTTAAGTTGATGCAGAGGCGTAGCCATGCCAACGTACTAGTTTTGCCAAAGTTTTAAGACTGTAGCGGAGCAAAGTAAAAACAAGCCATGATGGCGGGCCACATTTAGACAGCGACCAACGACCGTGGCACTGAGCGTCTGCTTGGTAGTCCTCGCCGCTGAACCGAAGGAAACCGCCTGAAAACACAGTGGAGTGGGCAACTTCAAAGGTCTGGCCCAGGCACTTTAATTTGTGGTTAAAGTCATCCTTGCTACCGTTTTGTCCCAGCGGGTAACTGTGGTACCAAAACAAAAACTCTGCAGTGCAGAAAACAGTTTTCCTGTAGAAAGTTTTAACGGTTGACATTATTCCTTAAGCAGATGTCAAAGTTACTTTTTGTGTTAAAGTGCTCATGTTATGCTCATTTTCAGGTTCATAATTGTATTTAGAGGTTGTATCAGAACAGGTTTACATGGTTTTATTTTCAAAAAACACCATCTTTTTGTCGTACTGCACATTGCTGCAGCTCCTTTTTCACCCTGTGTGTTGAGCTCTCTGTTTTAGCTACTGAGTGAGACATCTCACTTCTGTTCCATCTTTGTTGGGAGTCGCACATGCTCAGTAGCTAGGTAAGGACTACTAGCCAGTCAGAAGCAGAGTATGAGGGCGTGCCCTGACAGTAGCTAGGTAAGGTCTACTAGCCAGTCAGAAGCAGAGTATGAGGGCGTGCCCTGACAGTACCTAGGTAAGGACTACTAGCCAGTCAGAAGCAGAGTATGAGGGCGTGCCCTGACAGTACCTAGGTAAGGACTACTAGCCAGTCAGAAGCAGAGTATGAGGGCGTGCCCTGACAGGACCTATGTAAGGACTACTAGCCAGTCAGAAGCAGAGTATGAGGGCGTGCCCTGACAGGACCTATGTAAGGACTACTAGCCAGTCAGAAGCAGAGTATGAGGGCGTGCCCTGACAGTAGCTAGGTGAGCATTATAACGTGTGTTACAAAGTGACCACGTTGGTCTCTGAAGTAAAGGCTGGACTACAATAGAGCTGTTTGGAGCAGTTTGTGAACAGTGTTTTCTGTTGGAGATGGTAAGTCCCTTGGGGGGGGACTTTGGGCTTTTTCACTTTCTATCCATTTTATTTCTTTGGGTAGGCCATTCCACCTTTACCTAGCTCGGCAAGCTCCGTAGTTTCAGATGCATGGGTTGCCAAAACCTTGGAAGTCCTAGACAAGTAACAATAGTATCAAGTTCTTCAAGGTTGTGGTTATGCCCTGACACGTACTCACCAGTACTACTTTCTCTCTGTAATAACAAAATTATTAATTTCAGTTGTAACAATAAGTCCAAACCTATTTATCCTATTTACATTTTGACATTTATTTAGACAATTTTACACAGCACACAAAATCTGTACGGGTCAACTACGGTCCGTTACACAACTACTGTATATTCAACATCTCTTACAATTTATTTATCATTTGAAAATGTATTTAAAATATAAAAAAATGTACATTTCATAAGGTATTGTATTAATAACACGAGGTATAATTTGGGTCCGGAAAGACTTGCCGTTTGGTCCGGATGCTCCATCCCAGCTGGTTGCGGTCAATACATTTAAACCCTTTGAGCTCCAGAGGTCACTGCAACAATGCTTTTCCTTCATAACAAGAGTTAGTGTGGAAGCTCTGTAAAGTATGACTTTGGTCCCCAAATATGACAAAGGACACACACACACACACCCACACACACACACACATGTATGTGCTTCCTTTAACAATAGAGCATTGTAAAGAATACAGTAGCAGCAGTAGTGGAGCTCCAGGACCGGTTCCTTCCAGCCGATGGACCTCGCTGCTTGTGACAAATTGCATGTGGAAGGAAATCTGCAGGGCCCATTGAACTTTAGTATTGCTTTTATTCCTCTGTCATGTTCCCGCAGAGATGAAATGGGATCGGTTTCTTCCTTTTTTTTTTTCTCCTACGTCGCTTATTCACGGCTCCGTGACCTCCGGTGTGCTGGATAAATTGCCAACCCTGCCTGACAGTCGCAGACATTCTTTTCTCCGTTTTCTCTTTTTTTTTTGTCCTTCTGCTCTTCCAACTCGCCTCCAGATTCCAGGTTACTTGAAATGAAGCGGGGAAGAAAGGATGTACATTCCTCCCTGCAGCGGTGCTGTGCCTGAGCAGCATGCCTGCACTCTTTTGTTTCCTGAACTCTTTTGTTCCCTTAATGTTTGCCAACATGGATCTTTTTTGGACATTTTACACAAGATAATAGAAAGATTATTTAGGAAAATCGCTTATAAGAAAATGTCACATGTTGCAGCACTGTCCTACCAAAAAACACGTCTCTGGAGATTTAATAATTCACCATTCGGTTTGGAATGAAAACCGTTTTTCTTTAGCTGACTTGTAGGAACAGTTGAGCGTAGTGAAGTCGCTCCAACACAGAAATCTTAACAACTACAGGCTATATTGCCATGGATTTTGCTGTCGATAGTCAAGGTTCGCGGTATCTTTATTAAACCCGAAGGGCTATTTGGTTTACAGCCAGCAGTAATAAATGAACAACAGACACAACCAATGAATAGAAAGCACAATAAAATAATTAAAAACATTACATTTTAAGAAAGTCATTTATAATCTACCTCAAGGGAAAACCAAGGTGGTGGCGCAAAGCAGCAGCTCAGCAGCCAAATTCCAGTAACATGTATTACAATGTTCTTTTCACTGCATTTCTTTTTAATTTGTTGCACTGAATGGAACTGCTGGCTAGTGTGAGTGTGAATAATGTATGGGTGCATATGTGTAATTATGTATATTAAGTATATTTAGTTTTTTATAGGGACAGACTTGTCTACTATGTTATAAACTTGATGTAAAATCTGCTTTTTATTCAATTGTTTAACTGTGAGCATGAATTCAATGAACTAGAACTCAAACTCCATGCTGATGGCAGCAGGAATTAATGACCTCTTAATCCTATTAGTTCTGCATTGCGGCTACTGTTGGGTATCGATTGGGTTTTTTTCGATTCCGGTGCTAAAAAGATACTTTTTTTTTCGTACTGTTGTACGTCCCGCTGTTAGAATCCCCTATATTGAAATACAGACACACTTTGACACCGTTTAGCTGTCAGCATTTTAACCGTGTTTACTCCAGCTGCTAGCTAACAGTAGGCTAACGTTACCTGCTGTCAAGTGAAGTGTTAACTAGCGTCATGTGCAACGATGCTTCTGTTGCCTCTAACGTCTGTTTCGGAGCATCAGAGAGCAGCGCAGAAGGCATTTAATTGGCACCGAAAGGAGGCACCGAAATCTGCGTTGCAATTCGGTCCGCTAGATACCGGTCGTTTAGGCACCGGTGCCGTATTAGCACCGGGTCTCGGTATCCAACCCTAATCTCAGAAGATTGTCATGGTCCCTGGAGGATAAATTTAATGCTTATCATGACCCCCTGACCTTTCACTTGGCACCGTCATCAGGTCAACATTTTCCTTCAACCAACAGTTTTGTCCGTGGCCATAGTAATAATTGGTCCTCAGAGAATGAATGAGTCCCTGACTTGCTTGTAGTGTGACCTCCTGGCCTGCATCTATTTTCTAGGGGAAGGAGCACAGTTGGGACTGTGAAGTCAGTGCATGTGTGATTTCAGAGTGGTTATGGCTTTTGGGGAAAAAAAATTGTTCTTGAGTCTGTTAGTCCTTGTTCTGATGTACCTGTTCTAAACCATATTTTTAGTTTGACAAAACACTTCTAAGTATTTGCCAGTATTTTCTGGTTGTTATGAATCTGTTACATTCCCTTCTCTAAAAACTCTGAACAGTCTCTTTCATCTGTTTTGATTGGTATTATATAGTGTTTTCCTTCCTGAAGATGTATCTGTGTTTTTTACTGTTTTTTCCCTCTGTGGTTACTCAATGCCATTGTAAATGATCTTTTGAGTTTAAATAAAGGTTGAAAGAATCTGCGTGAACCTACCTTGAACCAATCCTTTTCTATTGAGCCTCTTTTTTCTCTATCTACTCCCATGTCATTGAAATTAAATGTATACAGCATATTTTTGTGTCTCTCTCTAAACCTTCAGAACATTGTGAAATGAACTCCGCTTTGTGTCGCTTTGTTCTCTGAGATCAGGTTACCGCTTTCAGAATCAATTTACAGAAGCCGGTAGATTATTTGATACCAACCACAAAACATCTGTGACCAAATTGTTTCATAACACTTTTTTTTTAAAGGGGAATTTCTTTTTTTTTTTTCAACCTGGACACCCATTCTACATTTCCTTTTTCATAAATTTGTATCAGATTTCATCCCCCTAACACAGAACCCTAACCCCTAACCCTAAAAAATTATGTGGGCTTAAATTAAAGGGAAATGTAGGAATACAAAACCTAATTTTGAAAATGTCCTAGAAATGTGAGACCATTGGGTTGTGGGAACATAGGGCTGTGGGAACATAGGGCTGTGGGAACATAGGGCTGTGGGAACATAGGGCTGACCCCTTGTGTCTTCGTAGACTGAAGTGACCAAAAATCTTTGGTCCAGTATTGAGCGAAAACACAGCGATGAGCCGCTGCGAACCGAGCTGCAAATGCAATTGTGCACCCTTGATTTTTTTTTTTTTTTTTGCCACTGCCAGGCTCAGATTGTAATTAAAAGTGTCTGACATCAACATCGATCTCACGAGGACTCTTCTTGTCTGAAGACAGCGGTGTTGAGTTTGGAACGCGAGCCGGGCAAAAGGCGTTCCAGTAGGGGAAATGGGGAAATTACAAAACAAAATGACCCTTTAAGTGATCGCTCACAAGACCAAACCTGTCACAGCACTGACATGGATAGCGTTCAAAGTCCGAAAACTCAAGAACATTCGCCGACAACATTCAAACACCATCTTCGAATAAAAACAGGACTTACCACTCCCCCCCAAATACAGCCACCTGTTATCAAGTCATTGAAGTTTTACAAAAAGTTACAAAAGCTAAAGTTTTTTTAGCTTCAATAAAGTTGTAACTCCAGTCGACATACAGTAACTTGTCATTGACCACTTTGACTGTCTACACGATTGGGCAAAAGGAAAGATCAGAGGGTCAGTGAAATCATTAAAAATCCTCTGGGGTGCATGAAAGTCCAGATGCCTGGTTTAAGACCTTTGAATTAGCCCCCCCCCCCAGGGTTTATATCTTTGTGTGGTTCCAATAGTGCTGGCCATTGATGGCTGTTCCCATCAGTGCTTTGTAGATAGTATTGCTAATGGGGACAGAATTGTCTTCATGTGCCATAGCGCGACATAACTGTGACGAAAATGGTGACAAGCGCGGATGAAATCTGAAATAGCTTTTGCGCCAGCATGTGTATTTGATTGCTTCTAGCGACCACTACCAGAGCTTCTGTATCTACTAAATTAAAATTGCGGTTGGCAAAAATAGATCACACACTACTGATTGGTCGGAGCAAAATAAACTGCCCTCCCAAACTGCTCCCATGAACTCAGAGTTTGGATATTTAGGTGAATTAAATGGCGATTGAGTCACGATATGTGCACCCACCAAAATGTTGGAAATATGGCCTCGTATTGTAAAAATATATCATTCTTGGGTTGGATGCAGAAACAAACATCTTTTCACTCATGCACTGAAACCTTGAACGTCTCTAGACCCAGAGGAGCTGTATGTCAGTTGGACCGGACATTTAAGAGACTTTACCATGCCAACTTTTTTTACAACTTTCACTGACTCTCACAACTTCATTGCAACAAACATACAAAAGACATTGCAACTTTTATCGCGACTTTTTAACAAAAGCTCCCACAAAATCAGTTTATTTTTGTTTTTTGCCACCAATGGTGCCTTCCAGGCAGGCACTGGTTATGGTTAGGGTTAGGGTTAGGTGCCTTGAAAGCAGCGGTCACAGCGCTGCCTAGAAGGAGCAGTTGGGGGCAAAAAACACTATAGAGCGCAAAATCAGGCATTTTGGGCCGCAACAATCTCAAAAAAAGGCATTGAAATCCTGGAGGGACTGGAAAGGGCAACTTCTGGACAATTCCCTGGCCTAATTCTCCAGACACTGTCTGGATTTCATATGAGAAAGCGGCTCTACTTTACCATCCTTAGTCATCTGTTGTGTTTTACATTGAATGTGTAATAAATATCTGCCGCTTCTAGGAGACTCTAGCATGACTGTTCAGCTTGTTCTTTTCCTCGCCATGAGACAAACACGAGTACTGTAACATGAAGGGATATCTTCGGATTGGGTTCATTTTCTCAGACAACACTTGATGCTCAGCTTGTTGTGGTGACTCATGCGCAGCGGAGATCCTTTCAGCTGTCAGCCAGGTTGTCACGTTGACGCCATCAGCAGGTTAAGAAAGCCATTGGCTCGTCAACACTGAGAGTAGCTGGTATTAGGAGCTAAGCAGGGTGGAGTTGAGTAGGGAGTGTTTGTCGAGGTGTGCGACAAACAAATGACCCCGTTCAGGTGCTGCCCGGGAGAACGAAGGCGAGCCACTTAACAGCCACCGAGGTGTTTAATTAGAAGCCCTGCCGCTCGTTAATAAGGACACTAACGAGGATCGCCTCCCACTGCTCGCTAACGAGTGGCAAACCAAGCAGGCGACGGCTGGACATGGCGAGGCCGATGCTGCTGGCTGTCTGCGGGTGGGTGGGTGGGGTGGGGAGGGTTGCTGTGATTGGCAGGCCACAGCAGGGGGGCGTGGTCACCGGACCTTAGCTAATTGCAAAGTTGAGAAACAGCGGGAGTCCGTAATGTGTACTTTTCCTTCTATAGAACAGGACGCTTTTGCTATTGACCGGGCGTGTTGTTTATGTGTCCAGACGGAGGTCGTGGTGCGTTTCTCATAGAAAGGTTATCGGGGTATCGATGAGGGAGCTGATGGGTTGTGGCCTTTGGCTTCGCAGTGCTCTGAGTCGGGGAACTGTCATCAACCAAATCACAGCAGGAATACTTCACATGGCTACCTGGAGCATTACATTTATTGTTATTTCTATTAATACTCCAGCCAGCGGTGAAATATACATCGTGAAGTACATTTACTCCAGTACTGTACTTCTGAGGTACTTGTACTCTGCTTGAGTCTTTTCTTTTCATGCCACTTTCAGCTTCTACTCCGCTACATTTCAAAGAGAAATATTGTACTTTTTTACTCCACTACATTCATCTGACAGCTTTAGTTACTAGTTATTTTTATACAATTTAAGATTTTTTTCACACAAAACCCATGTAGTTTATAAAATCTGATGAAACATATAACGGCCTACGAGTCCAGCTGAAATGAGTCGACCATTAAACACACAACTGTTTGGATCCTTTACACTTTCTAAAATGTGAGCATTTTTCTGCATCGAGTACTTTACCTTTGAACACTTTAAGTACATTTTCCTGATGATACTTACAGACTTTTACTTATTTAACATTTTCAATGCAGGACTTTTACTTGTATTTTGTGTGTTATTAGTACTTTTATTCAAGTAAAGGACTTGAATACTTTTTCCATTGAGTGTTACACTAAACGGCATCAAAGCCACCGACCTGTGGGTTTTATATCTTAGACCGTGGACAGTTTAACATGCTGCTACAAACAGGTGTTTGGTGTTTTAAGCCCCCAACGTTATCTGCCAGGCAGCGCTGCATGGAAGGCACTAGGGTTAGGCAAGGGTTAGGGTTAGGTGCCTTGAAGTCGACGATCGCAGTGCTGCCTTGATGTCGACGGTGGGGGCTTAAAACACCATCGAGCCTACAAACATCACATTACATTTAACAATGTTTAAAACACTTTTTTTTTTTAAGGCAGATTTAATCATCTGGCATTTAAATTGATGGCGTTTGGATTTACGGAACGGAGGAAGACTTTTAAACTCTCACTAGGCAAGATCAAATTTACAGATTATATAATAAAAATTAAATGTGGGGGAGAAAAAAGGTCAAAGTTGCACTGAATCTTGTTTTATGGCGTGTCGAATATTTCTTAGAGGAGTGGAATTGCACTGTGGGGAACTCTTGACCTCAGTTTTCCTAAAGTCCTGGCTCCCGTCCTGCTGAAACAGAAATAGATAATCATAGTTTAAATTGCATTGCATCATTGATGTGTGGCAGTTTTACAATTGTTTTGCAATATAATCTCTAAGAACAGATGTGAAAACTTTGTGAACAAGCAGAATCATCTTCTTTTGATACATACTGAGGCTGCTCACGAAGCGGTTGTGTCTTTAAAGGTGTTAACTAAATTATTTTTTTAATTAATTTAATTAATTAATTGTATGCATGTGTATATGGTTATGTGTGTATCTATGTAAATTTGATTTCTGATAGTTGTTTTGTTGGACATCATTGTCCCATAAGCAACACTCAACAGAAATGGAGAAGATAGAAGCAGAAGGGGTAGATGGGATGACTGGGGTCATGTGCGATTGTCCCTGCTTTGCGGTTGGTGGCGTTGCTGTTGAGGTCTGATACAGTATGTTGGGGGTGGAAAATGTTTTGATGCAGTCTGGGTGACGCGAGTTTGTTTGTGTTGGCAGTAGTTAACGTGTTGAAAAAGGCAGGGGGAACAGTAGAGGAGAATGGACTGGAGTATGCTCTTATACAGTAGTAGTAGGTGAAAGGGAGTAACAGAAAGTGCTTTCAGTTTGCGGAGGGCAGAGAGTCTCCGTTGGCAACATTTATGGATGTCAGTGGTGTGTTGATCAAAACTCAGTTTACTGTCTAGGGTGAGTCCAAGGTAATCGAAGCACTCTACTATTTTCAACAGGTTTGTTATGTGTGCAAATTGGATTGTGAGAGATGCATTGATAAATAGTTCTTTGGAATGGAGAAGTGGCTCCATTGGACTCCACTGGAAAATCCATTGATATCTCAGAAAAACATAACACTGACTGATAAAACCTCTGAAGAACATTATTTTCCATGTAGCAAATTCATTACAGTACACTAGCACTCAAGTTAAAATGCTACAGTTTTCGTCTAAGTTATGGAAGTCGGTCACAGTCTCCAGCGGACAGTCTGCGGGTTCCGTGCCTTGCTCAAAAGGCACCTTGAGCCATTGAACCGTCCTCCCTGCCCGGCCGTGCTGCCGAGCGCCGGGGCTGTGGCGCCGAGCGGAGCTGGGTCACCTCCAGGAGCGCCGATGCTGCTGTTTCTTCTCCCCATCTGTCTTGCGGCCTCGGCGATGGAGGCGATGCGTCTCCCGTGTCGAACAGGTGAGCACAGCCATGCATTACAAGTGCCAAGCCGCCGACCCCGGGGGACGCAACGCGCACACAGACGTACACACAAGTGCAGCCGCCGCACCAGCTGGCTGCCTGGAAGAAGAAGGAAAAAAAAAAATAGACAGCAGCTCCTGACAGAAAATAATCCCCTGAACAAGGACAAGCACGTTTATTCTTATATAATGTACAGCATGCTTTGTGTTTGTTCTCCTGAATCGGGTTTAAAATGAAATCTCATCGCAGAGCAGGCAGCACGGGCTCATTATACCAAAATACTCTTCCCACACCCATTAGAATCTAAAGGTTCTGCTACTTTACTCAGGTATTTCCATTTGTACATTCTCTCCACAACATCTCAGAGGGACAGTATACTTTTTGCTCCACTCTATTAATCTTACAATAAAGATAACCTGCCGATATAAAATACTATTTCATAAAGTCAACCTTCAGAGAACCTGTTTAGCTGCATCGATCCTTCAGCCTCACCTTGTTCATGTCAGCTTTTTGTGCCAGAGTCAGAAACAACTTGTCATTTGCAACTACGATCTGTCACATTCACACAGTTACATACCTGGAAGCTGACCAGTACAACCACAATCTGATCTGCTGGCCACTGAGCAGCTCCACTGGAGCGGTTGGGGTTAATGGCCTTGCCTTTTCACATCCTGTTGGTCTGGGGATTGAACCGGCGACCTCCCCGTCCCAAGCTCCTGTCCCCACAATGCAGCACAAAAAAGTTCACATACGTTTTAAAAAACGCCTCGTTTAAGGACTTGGCTCAGTTGTATTTCTGCTAACAAGAGAACAGAAGAGAATAAAATCCAAGAAAAATACACCAACCAACCCAAAAAACTTTAAACTCCACAACCACACCAGAGACACAACCCAGAAACGCAGATTAACAGGCAGTAATTAGAAACCTGAGAATAGCGCAACATTTCAAATTACTTTTTAACATGGTCACACTTTGTGAAAGAGCGTGCATAGATTCTTTTTCCAAAATTAGGCCCTATGTTCCCACATGTCCTTTTTCATAAATTTGTATCAGATTGTATACAACCCATAACCCTAACCCTTTAACCCTAGCCCAGAATATAGAGGCCAAATATTCAGTGAAAAAGAATTCTTAGAAATGTGACCATAGGGCTGTGGGAACATAGGGCTGTGGGAACATAGGACTGTGGGAACATAGGACTGTGGGAACATAGGACTGGGGGAACATAGGGCTGTGGGAACATAGGGCTGTGGGACCATTGGGCTGGGGGAACATAGGGCTGTGGGAACATAGGGCTGTGGGAACATAGGGCTGTGGAACCATAGGACTGGGGGAACATAGGGCTGGGGGAACATAGGGCTGACCCCCTTGGGGACAGGTCATTAGAAACCAGGATTAAAGTCAATTAAAATCTGTATTTTATGCCTGATACAGTTAGAAAACCACAACCTAATCAAGTCAATTCTTACTTGATCAACAGAAAAATAGGTGAGACTCATTTATAGAGTAAATATTTAACCCTTGAGTTGTCTTCCCGTCAACCACGTTTGTTTTTGCTTTTTCCAACATTTTAAATTGTACAATTTTTTCTTCTACACATTTTCAGCACTTATTTCTATGTCCCATATTTCTGATATAAGACAAAAATTGAAAAAGGGTCAATTTGACCCGAAGTCAACACAAGGGTTAAAACCTCATTTGGTTCCAGCTTCTCCAATGAAAAAGGTAAATTAAATGAAAATGTGTCCGTTTCATTGACAGACAGCGCACACAGGCCAATCTACTCACAAATGCTTGACTCAGGTGTAAAATTCCAACAGTTTATTCACAAACTATCAAAAAACCCTTGGCAATTGGACACAGGTGCAGCACAGTGGATGAGGAGCAGTAATCACACATGGCTGGAAGGCAGACAAAGACCAGGAAGTGAAGTGGCCTAAAAACGAGACAAGACAGCAGAGCATCAAAATAAAACAGGAAGTGGCAAAAAACAAACGAGAAACAAAACCTGACCTTTTGAGCGGGTGCTGGACATGACATTGATCTCACTGCAAATGGATTGGTTTATTAAATGGATTGTCGTTATATTTGTAATTCAATAGTGCAAATGATTCACAGATTAATAAAAAGAAAAACCTCTTTAATGTATTAGCCAGTAATGCCCTAAAAACAGAATAACCTGAGTGTGCTAGGAGGGGGGAGGGGTTGTGATTTCTGGGTTAAAGGATCCACTGAGTTTTTTTTTTTTTTTTTTTTACTGTTCTGCACGAGTCAGCATTGGCCTAAATTCCAACAATATCACCCTGAAGGATGTAATACCAGCTGGTGCAATGCGAGCTATCCCCCCCACCCTATGATATTGCACACAGAAAAGTCATCGGGCTCAACCCGAGACAAGCACCTGTATTCGATTTCTCATCTCAACTCGGCGCAGAGCTCTAAGCCTTGTTCTCGCTGGCACTAATCCTCGCTAGAAAACAGCTTTCAGAGGATTAGCATCAAGGGGGGGCAGAGCGGCGCTCCTCGGCGGGGGAGCCATGCTTCCCCTTTTCTCTTCTACTACTTTTTCCCTCTATAAGGTAAACCGACACACAGAGCTTGACTTGACTCGGATAGTCTTTGACCTTCCGCCTGGTTTCTTTCCCGCTGACCTCCATTAAAGCTCGGCAATCCCCATTGACATTCAGTTAAAACTCCCCTCGGGTTCTTTACCCTTCACGCTGCGGCCGGATAACTTAGCCGTGTAATTCCACGTTATCTGAAGGAACTGGGCAACACACTTGCGGCACACACGCTGAACTGTACTTGACCTACTGTGGGGAGCTACTGTATCTAGTTGTTAAAAAAAAATTTATAAAATAAAACCCCCAAAAAGCTGGAGGTAAAGTGGTGCGAGGCCATGAGGTGGGTAGGTCGTAAAAAAAGGTGGAAAACTAAAGCCTTTTTTCCTGCTGCAACACATGGGTGGATATCAGACAGAGCACAGAGAGCTGTCCTGGGTGTGAGAGGGGCAAAAAAAGAATAACACCACCGCTCAAGGCCTGTTATTGATGCTGAGAGTGTAATAATGTAAGACACAACCCGGTCTCACGTCAGTTCGTGATTGCATTACGAAATTAAATCTATTAGAACGTGATACCATTACGTTATTGTGATTTACATGTTGGGGTCACGTTTTTTATACTAATGTATTTCAATGAGAAGCATCTTACGTAATCATAGCACAAAACTTTCTGCCACTCGGCTGCAGCAGAGAAGCTGGATACAGCTTTGATATTATTGGTATTTTTAGCCCAATAATCGCTAAATAATCATTTATTCACCAGATCTTATCACGGTATGTATTTCTTTTAATGTTATTATTTCGGTCTATTTCGGCCAGGGAAGCTGGATTGCTTTGCTGTTTATTGATATTTTTAAAACTATAACGCTACATCTTTCAACATGTATTTAGCTGTTATCATGGTATGCATTTCTTTATTTTAATAATATTATTTCGGTCTTATTACCGGTGAAATATTACAGTAAATAAGACAGAACAGTAAGCTACGATATGAGCCGAGCTGGGCGCATTCAAAGCCGATGTCCCACGATGCAATGCGGGCATTCATTCACAGAATCAGACGGCGATCAGCGGGTCTATATCGCTTCAATGTACGTAAGGGATCATGTAGAGCGTTGTTATAGCGACTACAACAACGACGGGGTGATCAGGACCCCGACGCCAATCTTCTTCTAGCGGATTTATTGATAGCTCTCCTCCGGAGGGAACAGAACTGTATCCATGGCAACGCTCTGCTATGCATGGCAACAGTGTGTTATACTTAGCAACGGTCTGTTATCAAGAAAATAACAGACCGCATTGTACATTAGAATATAAGCAAGCCATGTAATAAATATATATACTCAGTAGTTTTGTCACCAGCAAAAACACGTTGCTCAGTTTTGTTCCAGTAAGTTATGCATCGTAATAACGTTTAAAAAAAATCAGCTGAAGACTCTCTTACCAACTGGGTTGGTAAGACGATGGCGTGTGTGTGTGTGTGTTTTTAAAGCAACTATTCAGTTTCTCTGACGAAAAGAGAGGATTATTCTGCATGGTGATGAGAAGAAGCTGCTGGAGGCCCCGGCGCCTGCAGCGAACACAGAGCCAACAACTTTGTGGAGATGGTAAATTTAACTTTCTCCTCAGATTTTTTCTTCCTTCTTTTTATGTTGTTTCTTTCTTCTTCTTCTCCCTAAACCTTTGCAAATATTTCGTTCTAATCATTGGCTTTGATTCCTACTCTGCCTCTGCAAACAGCGTGGCTGTTCAGTTAAGAGCACTCAGAGAGATGAAAGCCGGTGCATCAGGGCAGGGATTAGAAAAAATAAAAAATAAAGAAATGCTTTTCTCCCTCAGCTTCTAAATTCCTGCTGGTTGTGACAGAGTTGTAAATACCCAAGATAAAAGATGGCTCTGCCTGCTTGTACTTAACATTCCCATTAGACTGCCAACAATGGCTGCTTTTGTGTGCTCTCATGTACGGATACAAATGAAAATTCCTTTGCCTCTGGTACTTTGCAAAACACAATTCGATCATAGAAAATTTGGAAGAGAAAAAAAATAAAAAGCGAGAGAGAAAGAAATCCAAAAGCAAGCTCGGTGATGTGAGGAACAAAAGCAGGCAATGTTGTTTTGGAACTCTCCGAGGTGAGAGCGAAAGGGAGGAGTGGGTTCGGAGGAAGATGAAGGGAAACCTGACAACAGGACTGTCTGTTGTTAGCAAAGGCTGCGTTTAAGGAGCTGCAGGAGGCCTATTAGAGAGTCAACAGTGCGATGAGCTGATGCTAATGAGTGAAAATGAAATGTACGCGCTGTAGCAGGAGCACAATGTAGAGGAGAACAGGATTGTTCAAGAAAAAAGTCCAACGTTTTGGGAAATCTTCCATCTGACATGGCTAAAAACATCCAGATTATCTACTTTATTTGAAGGTGAAACTAAAAGTAAGCATATCTGAAATGTTGGTGACATACCTTAATCGCATTGGTATAGCAGGAAACAGAAGGTGGGTCTGTAAACTGTGTAATCCAAAAGATTAAGGGTCCGGGCAATGAGTAATGAAAATGGCCCAACTCAAGGGGCGCAACCAAGCATGCATTTGAAAATCTCACTGCACGCAATTGGATAACAGTACGACCAATCACAACAATACACGGGGTGACGTATCCAGAGCCCCATACTCTTAGCTACCAGCGGAGCTAACTGGTAGATTAAACTCTTAGCTACCAGAGGAGCTAACTGGTAGATTAAACTCTTAGCTACCAGAGGAGCTAACTGGTAGATTAAACTCTTAGCTACCAGAGGAGCTAACTGGTAGATTAAACTCTTAGCTACTAGTAGAGCTAACTGGTAGATTAAACTCTTAGCTACCAGAGGAGCTAACTGGTAGATTTAACTCTTAGCTACCAGAGGAGCTAACTTGTAGATTAAACTCTTACCTATCAGAGGAGCTAACTGCTAGATTAAACTCTTACCTACCAGAGGAGCTAACTGGTAGATTAAACTCTTAGCTACCAGAGGAGCTAACTGGTAGATTAAACTCTTAGCTACCAGAGGAGCTAACTGGTAGATTAAACTCTTAGCTACCAGAGGAGCTAACTGGTAGATTAAACTCTTAGCTGCCAGCGCTAACTGGTAGATTAAACTCTTACCTACCAGAGGAGCTAACTGCTGGATTAAACTCTTAGCTACCGGCGGAGCTAACTGCTAGATTAAACTCTTTCCATATCCGTTTGGCAAAACAGCAAAAACGTCCTTCTTGCAAAGGAACGATTGGAGCGCCGTCTTCTCTTCCTCTTTTAGATAAAAAGCCAAGTCTAACTCGTTCATCGTAGCGGCCAAAGCCATTTCAAACAACTGGTTTTCATCTGTAGCCATCTTGCAATGTTTACTAATGACTTGGACGTTGCAGCGCTGTCGTCATCTGGTTAGCTGGCCTCTGGCCCGCCTATATCAGATACACCGATGTGATTGGTGCAGCTCGGCTACAAGGGCATAGTTAATGAGCATCATTACTGAATGCCAGAGGGACTCGCTGAGCAAATTCAAATTGTGCTTTCACGAGAACTCAACTCTTACACAAACCTCAGTCAGATAAAGAATCAATCAAAAAGTTATCACCCAAACCGTTTGTGGTAAAACATCTGTCACAGTTTACAGGCCCACCTTCTGTTTCCTGTTTTACCAACGCAATCAAGGTATGTCACCAACATTTCAGATATTCAATTCAATTTCAATTCAATTTTATTTATAGTATCAAATCATAACAGAGTTATCTCGAGACACTTTACAGATAGAGATATGCTTCCTTTTAGTTTCACCTTCAAATAAAGTAGATAATCTGGATGTTTTTAGCCACGTCAGATCTCAGCTTTTACTTTGGTGAACACAATGTTATAGTTACTGATAGGAATGATGTCATAAACAACTAAAATAAAATCCAAGTTGTAATAAACCGGAATTATCCTTGAACATATGGTTATTACATCACTATCCCTCCCTGTTGTTCTCCCGGTAGCCGTGCGTTGGCTCCTGTGTTGATTTTTACAGCTGGTTGCCTCTACGGTTGCCAATCTTAAATTTAAGCTTCTTGTAGAATGTGAGAGCGCCAGTTAAACCCCTCAGACTGTAAAATGAAAATGTAACGGGCCGCTCTGCGCTCCAACCTCACACACTCACGGTGTAACCTGCACCACACTTTAAATTTGGCTGTAACCCTATTACTTCAAACCTCTAATATTGACTGTTGATTTGTTTCTATCCTACTGTCTACTTTATTCCCTTTATAATGCTCATATTTAATGCTGTCTTTTTTTAAACTTTATCCTTGCACTGCTATAGTTTTTATATTACCATGTCTACATTATTCTCTTATATTGTCCATATTTAATGCTGGTCTCTAGATTTTATCCTTGCATTATTGGACTACCACCATGACACACCCTCTCATAGAGCACCTTACCATGCAGACTGAATCACATGGTCAGTCCCTGCCCTGTCACTGCAAGCCTCTCATGCTTATACATCCCTTAGTACATTCATGTGGATTTTTTTCTTTTATTGCCAATGCTATTCATGTGGATTTGTTATTTATCATCCTGTTTATGATGTATGTGTATGTTGTGTGGGATGTCTTTAAGCTACTGGGACCTTTAATCTCCCCTTGGGGATCAATAAAGTATCTATCTATCTATCTATCTATCTATCTATCTAGCTAGATAGATAGCTAGCTATCTGTCTGTCTGTCTGTCTGTCTATCTATAGTGTGTGAATGGTAAGCATCTCCTGCTGCCTTTTAGTTGCATACTGACACTAACGGGTCTGCTTCGTAAAACTAATCGCCAACACAGCAAATGGCCATAAAAGGAAGGAAGTCATTGTGTCCTTTCATGACCAAAAATTCTGGTTTCTTGAAATACTTTCCTCTGCTTTCTTCTCTCATCTTTTCCTACCTTAACCTTTTACTACCTACCCCCTCTTTCCTTCATTGTTCATTCCCTGGTTCCTTTTGTCCCTGGCCACCTACTCCATTCCTTCCCTATACCTCTTTCCCTACAATCACGTTTTAATGTGTTAAGTTCTGTTCACTGCTGTCTCCTTCACATTCATTCTTTCCTTTCCTCGCTTACTCCTAATGAGAATTAAAGGAAAAAGCAGCAGGAGGAAGGACACAAAAAAAGGTGGAACCCTTCACATTTTCCATCCCCCCCCCCAGCAGCTGATGACGGGATCCCAGAGAGTGCGCCCGCTGGACATGGAGATAAAAGAGACGGCCTGGTTTTCCAAAGGCACCGAGCCCTTCGCCGCTTAGCGGGCGCCGGTGTGACCCTGCGGAGGTCGACGTGGGTGAAGTTCGAGCGGGCTGAAAAATGTTCTCCTGTCTGGGATGTGGAGGAGAAAAAAACACAGACACACACACACACACACCGGGATATGAAATATTATCAGTTGTGTTGATTGAGCTTATTTGGGTCTCCTCGTATTTCTGCGACGTCAGCGGTTTTCCTGTTCAGAGGGGGATTTGATGACGGGTAATAAACTGCACCTGCTAAATAAAGCTCTACCCCGGCTCCGCCACCCTTCCCCTAACGGCAGGATAGTACATCTTACCATGCTTACCTCAAGGCTTTAAGAACTGGACAGCTTTGCTAATTTAGCATACTTTTAAAGGGCGTGAGCTCATTTCAGAGGGTGCATTGCGTTCTGGTCGGACATCGACGTCGACCCTTGATGATCCGATTCTTTTCTTTTCCTTTTTCTTCTCTGTTGTCAGTCGCTGCACACGCAAACCCCGTTTACGGGATATTTAAGACCCGATAAGCACCATTAACCGCTCTTTTAATGAAGAGTGTGTCATTAATTCTAACGCTGTCAGGTAGAGTGCTAATTGGAACTAGAAGCGACGCGTCATATAATATGTTGACACCGGTTATTAACTTCGAAAAATAATAACAAAGCTCCGAAATGTGTCTGGTTGTAAATAAATTCAGGGTGGGAAAAAAAAAAAAGACAGTTTGCACAGCAGACTGCACATAATATCAACTCGTAATGAGCAACATGGATAAAACTGACAGTTAAAATGGAAAATGGGTGTTGGGCTTTTTGGCTAGCTCTCCGTGTAATAATATGCATCTGCTTCCATTTTGTTTTTATTTGACTTTTTTTATTTAAACACGAGGCTCTAGCTGAAATTAGAAAAATATTTTTTCATAATTAAACTGGACAAGACCGCGATTACAAGCAGCAACACAAGCTGCAGATGGACAGACAGACTGTATGAAATACATACTGCAACATAATTATGACTGAATTTTTATTTCACACTAATAAAGTGTCACAAGTCATAACTTAAGTCAAATTAGGAACTTTAACAGACTAAAACAAGAAATCTTTGCATTACACACTTTTTTGGGGGCTTTTCCACCTTTAATTCAGCTAGGTGAGAAAGGGGGAAGACCTGCAGGAAATCATCACAGTTCAGATTCGAACCCTGGATCTCTGCGTCGAGGCATAAACCTCTGAGTATACAGTGTGTGCGCCTGCTCTACCACTGAACCAACCTGGCCACCACATTTGATGATTTTGAATTGTTCACATAATCTTACATAATCTTATTGTTCACATATCTTAATGAATGGATGAAGTGTTGCTTCATCCATTCATTTTCTATCCATTCATTGTCTGTCAGTGTGACAACATTATTGAAAGGATCCCTACAGAGATAGACTTTTTAGTTTAACATGAAACAGCCCCGAACGTGCTATCTCCAAACCCACCAGACTCCATTTAAATAAATAGTACTTTTATCATCTTAAAACACACTTCATTCAAAGTCGACAGAAACAAAATAAAACTATCAAAAGCTGTCTTGGTTCGTCTTTCCACTGTTCCAACAATCACCACTCTGGTTTGGTTGAAATAAAGCCTAAATTCACCCATTTACATAAATATCTATAATATATATATAATATATATAATAATAATATAATATCTATAATAATCTTTTCCATAATGTTGTCAGACACTGACTGATGCGTTGCTACGTACATAGGTACGTCAAGATAGCGACCCTACGCCGTAGCCTGACGTGCACCTCTCGAAAAATGTAACTACACGTCGCGGCAATGCACATCGCTCGGCCGTGGCTCGGTAGCGTTGCATTCCCCCCCTCCGCCCCCGACTCATTTCCTGGTTCTCCTTCTCCATAAACAACATGAGATCAAGGAGAGGGTTAACTTCTCCTGCTCCAGATCTCCCACCGTGGTCAGAAAGAACAGGGGAGACACTCTGTTTCTCTCACTAGGACTCTAGAGTCACTACTTGCTCCAAAGCTAAACGCCGTCACTCTCTCACTCGCTCTTCCACCCTGCTGTTCTCTTGAAGAGATCAATGCACACACCAGCGCACAAGTATAAACTTCAGGCCACTTACGTAGGCTACGGTGAAAGCTCTCCGTGGAGCCTCCGCAGGACAATAAATCACACTTTAGACACCAATGCTGGGGAAAATAGGGTCCGGGTTAAAAAATACCGAAATTACCCTCCAACTGAAAGTAGTGCACACCCCTAGGCCAATCAAAATGAAGCATCCACCTGTCTCTCCATGGTGTAAGGAGGCTCCATGGTCACAGGCTGCTGCCGCTGCACAGCGAAGTTTACTGATTAGTCCTGTTAATCTGGTGTAAGCAGAATGTAAACTTGCTGATGGTGACCTCACCAACAGCGCTGGTGCTTGTGATGCATTTATGCTCTGATCCAGTCCCAGCGGGGGTGGAGGGAGGGTGAGGGGTGGGGGGAGATGCATCACATGTGGACAAACCAACACAGTGGGCAATTGTGCAGCTCTCAGCTCCCTGCTGACCTGCAGACCTTGATCAACGCTCTGGGCGATTCATAACAGCACGCAGGCAGGTCATTACATGAGGGATACAACTGATGACAACAAGCAAACAAATGAGCAGCAGAGGTCAACAGGAAGCTTGCCATCTCAGCCAGAGACTGAGGTCAAAGGTGAAAACATTAGGGCAGGGAAATGCTCTGATTGCAGCTTGTTAAATGTGAATATTTGGTAGTTTCTTCTCTCCTCTGTGACAGTTAACTGAATATATTTGAGTTGTGGACAAAACAAGAAATTTGAGGATGTCTCAGCCAGGGACAGAGGTCAAAACATTAGGGCAGAAAATACTGATACCTCTTTTAAGAACGGGAGACAGCAGGGTAAATCCAGACAGCCAGCTAGACTATCTGTCCAGAGTTTTCTGTTGCACAACTAAAACTACTTTTGAACGTACACGTTACACCAAAACAAGTTCCTTCCAGAGGCTATTTTGCAGAGGCACCGTGGCTCCGTCCGGAGCTTAGCACCACCCAAAACGATTGTGATTGGTTTAAAGAAATGGCAATAAACCAGAGCACGTTTCTCTCCCATCCAGGAATGCTGTGTGGACTAGCCAGACTCTCCACCACTTTTAAAACACATTATGAAACAATAATGCATTTATTGGCGCTGAAACTTAAACTAGAAAATGCATTTCCTGCAGAAAATGCTTGTGAATGCAGAAAAGCTAAATTTCTAAAGCTAAACATTGCCCACTCTAAGTCATGCAACATACACTCCATAATAAGCACAGAAAAAGCCTGAATGAAACACCAAACTTAAACAGTGATAACACAAGAAACTGTAAAAGATATCATGAAGCTAAATGATTTTCTAATAGCTAATGCTGAATCAGCATTCACACAATTAAAAGTGCTGAATGAACGAGCAGTTTGAGTCCACTGTGTTATTCTGAGGAATATCAATAAAAGATATAAGTGAGGTTTTTCTCACCAGCTGCCAGAACAGTTTCACACTCAGTGTGTGCGCCGCTGCTGCAAGGAGCTCATAAGAAATATTACAATTTATTACAACACTAAATACATTATTTACAGAAGCAAAGAAGATGTATTTGCCAGCTCGAAAACTAGTATTAACCCTTTGAACCACTCTGCAATAGAAATGGTCTGCCAGTTTGTTATTGTTTTTTGTGATGTCATGTCTTGGAGTATCTTAAAGCGCCCAAATTATGCTCATTTTCAGGTTCATAATTGAATTTTAAGGTTGTCCCAGAATAGGGTTACATGGTTTAATTTTCAAAAAAAACACTATATTTTTGTTGTACTGCACAGCTCTTTCTCACTGCTGCAGCTCCTCTTTTCACCCTGTGTTCAGGTCTCTGTTTCAGCTAAAGAGTGAGACATCTTTTCTTCTGTACTACTTCTTTCTTCTGTTCTTCTGTATCTTTGATTGCACTCGCACATGTGCAGTAGCTCAGATCGTAGATCATGTCAGCTAGCTCCATAGACAGCTTCAGTTATTTACAAGGCAGGATTAGCTGGCAGACTTCTTCTAAACCTTCTTCTAAACTCGTCTCGGCTAGTGACATAGAAAGCCATGCAGATGTTTACCAGTTCACCAGGAGACTGAAGGCAGGACACATTCAGAAACTGTATCTCACTGAAAACAGCATGGATGTTTTTTTTTTTTAAGTTTGTATGCGTGTGGAAGCACCAGAGACAAAAAAATAATATGGGCACTTTAAAATCCGAGACGCTGGCTACCAGCGGCAGTTGTTTAGCCACCAATAGGTGACTGCCAGCTGGCTACAGACACCACCAGATGACGGACCTTTCCGGGACCGTGGTAGTAGAGTTTAACCGGAAAAAGTGAGCGTCATGCTGCGATGACAGTTAAGTTTAGGCACCAAAACGATTTCTTAAGTTCAGGAAAAACATCAGATTTGGATCAAAGAACAAGAACGAACAAGTGTTTCCTGGGTGAAAGTATATTGTTTTCGCCGCTCCCTGGCTTGAACACACTGTGTTTTATGTTGACACCACATTGTGCTATTTGATTTTGAGATTGAGAATGGAGGTTTGAGGCAAAGTTCCTTAAACCTGCATTCTATTTGAATTCCAGCAGGGGGTGACACGTGCAGTTGCAAAAGGAGGTTGATTTCTGTAGAAGTCTATGAGAAAGTGACCCACTTCTCACTTGATTTATTACCTCAGTAAACATTTTCATAATGAGTTTATGGTCTCAATCGCTAGTTTTAAGTCTTCTGCAACACAGAATAATTTTTTGAATTATGGTCTCGTTGATATTTTTAAATCGGCGATAAAGCAGGGGCTGTTTTAGCTATGACATGATTGTCAGTGTGTAAAAAGTGTGTAACGTAACGTAGAGTGTAAGGGCTCCTCCCTCACTCTTCCCTCTTGTCTAAAATCGTCCCATCCGCAACCAGGATGGCTGCGCCCGTAACGGCAAGCGCGTCATACTGGAGCGATCAGATTATTGATTATTGACATTGAAACCATTTGAAGTGTTTTGCTCCACTTTGTAACGTAATCCGATTGAGACATTTTATGTCTGTCAGCATGTTACTTGTGCCCTCGCTGTGTACACACCATAATGAGCACCCCAGGGAGAACACACACACATACACACACACACACACACACTGAGACATATCTGTTGTAATAAGGTGAGCTTCTTGTTTTTTAAAAGCTGCCGCAGCGATCACACACTGAACCTTTTGGTGGAACGAGGCTGTCTGATGATCCTATTTACCTTCGCTGAAGATTTGTTAACTCCAACGCCGGTCCCTTCAGGCCCAGTTCATCTCACACTGTGACTATATATACCAGCCGCCTGTCAGAGGACTCCAGTGGTTAATGTTAAAACAAGGAGGGCCTGAACACAAGGCAAGTTTCACACTTCCTCTGCCTTTTATTTCCTTTATTCTCACTTATTAGGTCGAGCCGACGACTCACTTCCTCCTGCGGGGAAATTGTGAGCTGGTGGGAAGGAAACCTGATTTCACAGGCAGGATTACTGCACTACGACACACTGAAGGCTAACGTGGAAGGAAAAGAAGATTTCCAGGACCTTTTCTTTGTTAGTGACAGTTTAAATTGAGATACCCTAAACACATTTAAAGTTGGTATTTGTCACACTTCTGCCACACGCATTTGAAACCACAGTCTCGGCCGGAGGTTTTGTTCATCAATGGCCATTCAACAATCCATTTGAGAGCTGCAGCTCTAAATCCTTTCTACATTACAGAATGGAGAAATTCAAAATGCCAAACAAGATCACGGTCACAATATAAACGTGTTGGATAGAACAAACGGCAAACTGGGGATTTAGTTATTATTAGACCCTATTTACACCTGGTATTTTAGCCTCCTACGTACTTCCTCAACTCAATTTTCATTTTCCTTCAGTACACCGTCTCAGTTTGCGGTATGTTCGTGGGTTTTCTCTGGTCAAAAATGTATTATCCAATCATCAGAACGATGACGTTGAGGTTGTGCTCTAGTTTGAGTCGTAGTTCCGTAATGGTGGTGGAGAAAGATGTGAGCGAAGCCATTCGGTCCGTTGTGGCAACGCTGCCAAATATCCAGAAGTTAAAGCCCGAGCAAGACCAATATTTGCTGAGTTGTGTTGGGGGCCATGATGTTGTGGCTCTCCTCCCCTAAGGGGTTCAGGAACAGTTTGATTTTCCAGCTTGCTCCGTTAGTGGTAAAGGAGTTGGCTAAGGCTAATGCTAGCGATGCTAAGCCGACGTCACGACCAAACGTTAGCGATTGGTTCTGGCAGATCCAGAGTGGGAGTGGCTCTGGGCAGATCCAATAGTTTTAAACTTCAACAGAGTACCCGCCTTCAAGGAAGGTAACACTTGTCAATGGAGAGTTGCCAGACTCTCTGTACAAATGAAATGTACGAGAGTCTGGTAGGACCAGGTTAATGTACCAGAGTCTGGTAGGACCAGGCTAATGTACCAGAGTCTGGTAGGACCAGGCTAATGTATCAGAGTCTGGTAGGACCAGGTTAATGTACCAGAGTCTGGTAGGACCAGGCTAATGTACCAGAGTCTGGTAGGACCAGGCTAATGTATCAGAGTCTGGTAGGACCAGGTTAATGTACCAGAGTCTGGTAGGACCAGGCTAATGTACCAGAGTCTGGTAGGACCAGGCTAATGTACCAGAGTCTGGTAGGACCAGGCTACCTGGTATTGACCATACATGGTATATAAAAGATGAACAACGCCTCTCCACTTCCACTGTACAACAATAAAGCTAAATTAAAGCTGCAAGCAGCGATGGACGGTGCCTCGCGCCTCTGCGCGCGTCTGGGTTACTGGCGGACGCCGCTCCTTGCAACAGTGCATTCGCGCATTACTCAGACACCGCAAATCGTCACCAATGAAAAGTGAACTCCCTGCAGAGTTCAACGATACCTCACACAAGACTCTATGTCATACATTTCATTAGCTGTGAAAGGGGGCATGGCTAAAGCATAGGGGGCGGGTTAAGATGGCACAGACCAAGTTTGAAGTCCATCGGATGAAATCTCTAGGAGGAGTTTGTTAAAGTACGACATGTGGAAATGGCCAAAATCGCACTAATTTCGAACTTTGAAATCAAAATGGCGGACTTCATGTTGGGTTTAGGGTATGGCTCCGTACATCTTGACATGTAAAATATGTGTACCAAGTTTCGTGAGTCTACGTTAAACGCACTGCAGGGGCTCAATTCTTTTAACTTTATAGGGGGCACCAATTTTGGTGAGCTTTTGAATATGTTAAGCCCCTCAAAAAGGCAATTCATTTGACGGGAAAATAATAATAATTCCTTCAGTTTCAATAGGGCCTTTGCCGCTATCGGCGCTCGGGCCCTAAATATCGGGACACCCGTCGGACCAATTGCAAGTCAATCCCAGCTGTCAATCTTGACATTTGACCCTGTTTTTATAAAGTTAAATAACTAAACTAAACCAAACTTTAACACTTGAACAAACATCAGCATGATCAGAACTACCTAAGAAGACAAAAAACATTGCTTTGTACTTTGATTTTTTTTTTGGTCCATGATGGATCTGCAAACATGAGGCTGGATTTATATCCTACACTGCAGCCAGCCACCCGGACCGTCCTCACCCTGAAAACAATCGTATAGGTTGATTGTGCAAGCAGCTCATAACGACCCATATTTATGTTTGTTGTTAGGCTGATGACTCTCGTGGCTGTATTAGGTATTGCTGAAGAAAAGAGGAAGGGAGGGGACAAAGTATAAGCGCCAACATCTGTGGATGGCTCAAACAAAACGTGTTATCGGCCCTTGGCATGTTATTGCGAGAAGAAAACAACAGTTGAGCTTAGGAAACGTGACAAGCGGGACATGACCCCGGTCTCCTGGGTGAAAGTCCTGCGTTTTACCCATCCACCACCCCAACCAACCTCCCCTTTTCGCCCTTTCATACTACTTGCTACACCATGAATTCACACGCAATCACAAGGTAATGTAAGTCAATGGAGGCCAAACGGTGTTGATAAACACGCTAAAAAGCGAGTATGCGTCTTGATAACACGCCAAAATGGCATACAAATTGGCTTGTCATACATATGCCACTTCATGAGATCAGTGTCAGGCTTTGAAGATAATTAACACAAAGACCAACCTTGCGTGTCACATTCAGGTCAAACTGGCTCAGATGTGTGCAGATGTTCAGGATGTTTAACATGTTACAGCATGTATCTGTTGTGGTGGAGCCACATGGAAGCTTGAGACCCTGCAGGGGAAAGGTGTGAAGCGCTTCATTTACAGATGCGATCCACTTGATCAATAAGTATCCATCCATCTTCCATCTTTGTCCGCTTATCCGGTATCGGCTCGCGGGGGGAGCAGCTCCAGCAGGGGGCCCCAAACTTCCCTTTCCCGAGCCACATTAACCAGCTCCGACTGGGGGATCCCGAGGCGTTCCCAGGCCAGGTTGGAGATATAATCCCTCCACCTAGTCCTGGGTCTTCCCCGAGGCCTCCTCCCAGCTGGACGGGCCTGGAACACATCCCTAGGGAGGCGCCCAGGGGGGCATCCTTACCAGATGCCCTCACCCTATCTCTAAGGGAGACGCCAGCCACCCTCCTGAGGAAACCCATTTCGCCGCTTGTACCCTGGATCTCATTCTTTCGGTCATGACCCAGCCTTCATGACCATAGGTGAGGGTAGGAACGAAAACTGACCGGTAGATTGAGAGCTTTGCCTTCTGGCTCAGCTCTCTTTTCGTCACAAATCGTTGTTGATCAATAAGTAGACCATGCAAAATGTCAATACTCTTGTGTTTTTTCTGCTACGGTAATATAAACAAACGTAGAGATTAAAAATTCCTTATGGAGTGGTTTTCACTCGACCCCTCAGGCTGCTGTGGCTTCCTACCACCTTCCACATCTGTCTTTTTATAGATCTGATGGATTAGTAAAACCATCATCTCTGACCTGACACGCTCACTTCAGCAGCTGCTTAATTCAAAGTCTTTTGCCTCTGGATGTTTAAGTCCGTGAACACATTGCGCTGAAAAACATTTCAACCCCGAGCAAGGTCTTAACTTTAATTTTAACTCGGGGGGGCACATCCAGTGGGACCTGAACGAGACAAATATAATCTTCCCCAAGAACATCAGTGTTATCTTTACAGGATATTACACATGTGTACAACATACTGCTGATACAATATACAGCCCTTCGGCACTCGGTATGACATCCTGAAGTGGAAAGTGTGTAAAGAAAGGATGTTAGCTATAATTCTGAATTACACAGTGAAAAGTTGTCACTAAAGATTGATTTAAATTTAACTGATTTAGATTCTTATTTCTTGTATTTTAGAACAATATTTAGTACATGAATGTCAATTTGGACACTCAACAACATGCCACAGTATGTTAGCATTAATCTCAAAGTACTCTGGATCCCAAATATAATCCCGTTTGTTCTAAAATCCGCCTTGAACGTCTGAGTCGCAGCAAAACCATCAGCTGGTTTAAGTCGAGGTGAGACGGGCCGGTTTCAGACCGATGCAACTTTTCCCTGCGTCGTTCTAAAACGGTTTTGTCTAGTCGCAAATCTTTGGTCTGAACTAGGCTTAAAGAAAGTCGTTTTCATCTGTTTTATTTCTATCCTAAATTGCAACACTGTTTTTCTATCTGTGAACAGACCTTGAGACAATCCTTCCTTCCATCATTTAAATCAGGGGTGTCAAACTCAATTTCACGAAGGGCCACACTGGATAAAGAGAATCACATCAAGGGCCAGACATGTGTAGTTTATTGACATGCTTTTATTTCATCGAAAAAGTAAAATATTCAATGATTGCATGTCCCATATAGTCTTCTCACTTACAGTTTGGTCCACATAAAGCCCTGAAAAAGTGAGCAAAAAAGGCTCAAAGCCATCCTAGAATTTAGCAAATCGAGCAAAACAATGATTACATTTTCTGAGTAGGCTACCACACAGCGGACTCACATCAACCTCTTTCACAGCCTGAATATGTAAAGTCTCTGCTTCTTCTGGGAAAATTTCTGAGTCTCAAAGTCGGCAAATTTGCCAAATTCTGCTTTTCCCATGTTTTTGGTTTGGCGCACAACTAGATAGGCCAAGATATATTGTGAACCAAGATTGATATGGGGGCCAGATCAAAATGTGTGAAGCGCCAGATTTGGCCCGTGGGCCTTGAGTTTGACACAAAATGAATGGAGCAATGGTTAGAGATTATGTATATCATTGTGTGTCTCATTAAACCTTTAGAACATTGTTAACTGAACCCTGCTTCGTGTGGTGCCATGTCATTTTTCCGACGCTCCATTGTTCCGACCACTCAATAAGCCGAAAAATTCCCTTTGGTCCTACAGCCCACTAGTCCGGCGATATTTCGAATCCCACTATGGCCACGCCAAGACCCTGCCCTTCAATAGCATTTATTTGCCAGGCGTCCATGCTTATGCAAGGTAACGTAACCTGATTTGTACAGGTCCTATCCCCTGACCAATCGGCTATCCTAACCTTAACCACTCAAGGTCAAATACCTAACCCCAACCAATTGAGCTGCTTCGTCTTGGCGTGGCCATAGTGGGATTCGTAATTTCGCCACCGAAGGGACTTCGGACTAGTGGGCTGTAGGACCAAAGGGAATTTTTCGGATTACTGAAAGGTCAGAACAATGGAGCGTCGGAGAAATGGGCAGTCCCCCTTTGTGTCGCTTTCAGAATCAACTCATAGGGGTCAAGCCAGTAGATGATAGGATGCGAACCACAAAACAATCCTGTTCGGATTGTTTCACAAAAACTGGTAGGAGCTAATGAGGTTTAACCATGTGTCCAGCTAATTTATGTGAACAGTTAACTTCATTTAAAGCCCTCCATAATCAGGCTCCTTCCTACCTCACAAACCTGCACCTCCCCCCTAATTTACGCTCCTCTGACGCAAACCTCCTCTCCCCACCACTCAGGACCAAGCACCGTACCTGGGGGTGACAGAGCTTTCACCATTGCAGCCCCCTCCCTCTGGAACTCTCTACCCACCCACATCCATGACTGTACTGACCTGGACACATTCAAAACACTCATCAAAACACACCTCTTCAAATCAGCTTTCCACATGAAATAGTCTTATATTTCTCACCTGATAGTTACAGGTTTTATTGTTTTTAATTGCTTTTAATATGCTTGTTTTATGTGCCGGTTTTATTGCTTATCTGTTTTTAATGTGATATATGTGCTGGTTTTACTGTAAAGTGTCTTTGATTACCATGTAAAGCGCTATATAAATAAAATGTATTATTATTATTATTATTTAATATTGTGTGTGGCATTTTCTTTTGCAGGGTGCAAATGTTCCACTAAAACCAGCTCCTTCCTGAGACTATTTAGCAGAGCCGGCGTCGCTGCGTCCGGAGCTTAGCGCCGCCCAAGACGATTGTGATTGGTTAAAAGAAACGCAAACAACACAGAGAGTTTCTTTCTCCTATCCCAGAATGCATCTGTGCTGTAGCCAGACCTTACTCCACAGCACTGTGGAGATAAAGGTCTGGCAATGTGGGACTAATCTCAAATTAAAGTAAAAGTTGACAGGAATTCGGCCATTTGGTTTGGAGATATTCTTTCTTAAAGGGAGTTTAATGTGACTAAACATTGCTTTAGTATTATTTTCTTGGTACTGAGAGTCATCTGCATTCTTCTCCTTCTTTGTATCAAGATATGGACACGTGAAGACAATTACAGCTTAAATATTCCACAAACTCCGCTAAAAGGGTTACTGTATGTACAAATCAAATGGTTATTTGATTTTATTCAGTTTTCCGGCTCCTTGTGAATGAGAGTCAGGCTTTAATTAAGAGGCTGACATGTTTTAATCTAACACTGAATGTTAGAATGCAGTTGATATTTTCTGCTGTTAAAAACACGCTGAATGTTTTTCTAACCTTTGATACATGTGGTTATTACTCATTAGCGTGAAATGATGTTTTATGATTCACTAAAAGCAGCTGCCTTCCTTCATACCGATCCATTTGCTACTATGAAAACATTTTCACATCCCCGTCGTGTATTTCTGTGGATACAAATGAAACAGGTCAAAGCACCAAAAGAAAACACAGAGATATTTCCCTTTCATCCACCTCCTCATAAACACAGAGAACGTGGATTAAATTAGAAATATTGAACGTGGCGCTGCTGTTTAATCCGCTGAGTGATGAGGGCAGTTTGTTTTCCTGATGGCAGTATAGGTCTGAGGACGCAGGTCTAACACCCTCAGGGAAATTACAGCCATTCTGTATTCATGCTGTCACAGCCACCGTACACAGTGATGCAAAATTACTGCCCAGTGAAAACTAAGTATTTCCAATAGAGCTCAACAATGTGGTTCTGGAAGTGAAAATCCCATTTATTTTCTTCATTAAGATTTTGATTATTAGCCAATAATGTCTAAACCATCCAAGGTAGACTTACTTCGAGCTACCAGATTGTGAAACAAAGGTTTCTGCTCCTGTAGAAGTTCGGATATCAACATTGTTTTAAAGGAACACGCAGACTTATTGGGACTTTAGCTTATTAACCGTATCCCCCAGAGTTAGATAAGTCCATACATACTCTTCTCATCACTCTGTCTGACGCCCCCCCCCCCGCTAGCCTACCTTAGCACAGATCCTGGAGGTAACTGGCTCCAACTAGCCTGCTGCTCCCAATAAGTGACAAAAGGAAAAAAGCTTCTGGGGGGGTGTTTGGCTCGAGGTCATGGTGCAAAGGACCCTAGGGTGAAATTACTCCGAACCATCCCTTTAATTTTAGGCAGCAAAACAACTAGTTTACAACAAGTTTATGAAAAAGATCACAGGTGTATTAAAACACTCCCGGGGAACGACCACACGTTTCCTGGGTGAAAGTATTTTGTTATCCCCTCAGTTTCTTTCGGGTCGGCTTATGAAAACTTAAGTCATGAGTTTTTTACCCTGTTATAGTGAATATTACCACACAGCAGCTTTTAGGCATTTTTCTGTTGTTTGCTAGCAGACGATATTGACGAGGAGGAAACCTTCACGCAGTACAAGTGAATGGAGATCGAAGAAAATGGATTAGGGATCATTTTATTTCTATAGTTTAAAGCTGACTTGAACAGCTGACTTCTCTATTGGCTGTTGAAACAGGAGACGTCTCTTGTTCTAAAACCAGCCTCTGGAGACTAGACCAGCTGAGTCGCAGCAACACCATCAGCTGGTTTGAGTCGAGCTGAGACAGGCCGGTTCAGACCGCTGAAACTTTTCTCTACAACGGTTTTCGTCTCGTCACAAATGTTTGGTCTGAACTGGACTTTAGGAACACTCCTTGGCACAGTGAATTGCCCAAAAGAAGAAAAAAAAGGCGACTGTAGGTTGACAGTGATGGATTAGTTATCTAAGTTAAATGGTTACAGAAATGAACTGAGGCTAATGAGTGCTGGAAGAGGGGAAAAATCAATCTGCAAACAATTTTGGCGATCTACAGCAGTGTCTGATTTCTGCAGCAACACATTTCATTACTTGATCCACCTCCAGATTTTTCAGCGGCAGAGTTAAGATTCCCCTTCTTGTCAGTGTCAATATTGTGAAACGTTTTCAAAGAGCATCTGAACGGAACACAGTACAAGTGTTGACTAAAAAACCACAGATTTACTCCTCCTCCTCCTCCCCCCCCTCCTTCTCCTCCCCCAGAGAGCGTTTTTTGTGAAAAGAAAGAAAAGAAAGAGCTGAGGATGTCACACCAAAATAATCTAATCCTTTAAGCACGGGAGCAATATTGTTGCACGTGGAAGAAAAGAAATAAAACAGCTGAGAATTAATTTTTTTTTCTCCCTGCCGAATGATGACAACCGCCAGCACAACAGCTCTGCCTTGGGCCACAACAATCAGCAGAGAGGAAAAAAGAGAGAGACTCTAAATGAAAGACAGACGCGAGTGAGAGGAAGGGAATGAAATAGAGACAGAGTGACAGAAAGGAAGAGAGATATAACGGGGGGATTAACAGGAGAGTGATGTAAAGTGAAGCCTGGAGGCAGACACCTGTCACTGCCATTTAAACCGTTTTACTAAACCTTATCAGGACAAGTCTGGAGAGAGATTCCCTACTTCGTCCCTGTCAGACCGCCATGACCAGGACGCCATCAAGGCGGCGGCCCGCCATGAATTAAACATCACCGCTGCTGAAAAATGTAGGAGCTCAGTGACTCAGTGGAAAAGTTTCAGGTGAGTTTGTGTTTCTCACAGCTGACAAATAAAAATAGCCTGTTATAAACTTTACAAAAGTAAAGTTTACAGGAGACATATGATGCTCATTTTCAGGTTTATTATATGTATTTTAGGTTCTACTAGAACAGGTTTTTCGTGCTTTAACCCTCCTGTCAAACGGGTCAAATTTGACCCGTTTTCAAATAGTTTTTATATCAGAAATTTGTGTTTCAACCAACCAAATTATCAAAAAAATAATAACTCGGATGGTTTCATACAACCTTTACTCTTCACAAGTAAAAAATAAATGATCAGTTCATTACTTTCAGTGAATTTGGGTGTTTGATTCGATTTCATAGCATTTGGAGAAGAAAAAAAATGATAAAAGAATATTTAAAAAAAGTGACAAAAATGTCAAAAAATGCAAAAAACGCAAAAAAAAAATAAAGTCGACCAAAATGTTGAAAAACAAGTCTATTTATATCTATCTATATTTAAAACAGTTGCACGGTCGATGGGAAGACATCACAGGGGTTAAAGCTATAGTGATATTAAAAGGTAATGACAAAACTCACTCTGTCCGTATACATGGAATGATGTGCTATTGTCTTGGAACGGGGGATATTTATCCGGGTTGTTTTTTATCAATAGGGCCGGTGACTTTACTTAGTTTAAAAAAAATAAAACCATCCAGAATAATCTTAATCCAATGATATATTGCAACACAGAAAATTAGTGTGGTTTGACACATAAAATACAATCCGGTCTCATGGCAGTTCGTGAAATGGTCACACTATTTAGTCTATTGATACGTGTTCACGGGGACGTTTTAGTGACAATGCTATGGAAGTATGTGGTCATAAACAAAAGTGCCGGGCAAATACATTTTCGACTGAGGACATTTAAAGGAATTAATGATTTCAGAATTCATCCTTTGTGGAACAAGAATGAGACAACTTTAACAATATAATGCCAAATCTTTTTTTAGAAGACCTTGGCAGCAAGTGTGGAGAAGTGGATGAATGAATGGATTTTTTTGCTTCAGTGAGATTCATTTTTGAGAATGATTTTCTTATCCAGTGTGCAGAACGGAGCAAAAAAACTTGGAAAGTCAAAATTAGTGTCGTCTGATGCAAACACACACACACACACACACAGACACACAGACAGACACACACACACACGTCTCAGTACCCATCAGATGAAGGCTGCGACAGTTTTTGACAATTCCAACAAAAATTATTCATTTATCTGCTTCACATCTTGCTGATGCAATCTGGAGAAAGACGAGTTCAAAGGATGGTGTCAGAATATCCAAAAAAAAAAAAAAACTGGAAACTGAGAGGATTGTTTTAGCGTTGGAGGACGCCAGTTGAGCCAAGTTTTGTTTTTAAAGTAACCGTTTAGGCACCGGAATCGTTTCAACCCTAGGTTCGTCCTAGGTCCCTAAATTGCATCCACGTTTCCTTCCCTTGCTTCCCTTCCTTGCATCTTAGTCTGTTAATATTTAATCATATTTTAATCATTTTTTAATGATTTGCTGGGTATTTGTGAATTTTATCTTATTGAGTTTCATTTATTTATCATATTGCTATTGTTTCCGGTGGAGATGTTGTTGCTCATTGCGCCTCTATTGTACCTCCTAAGTTGCCGTAGATTCTCCTCACAATACCGTCTTGTATTGCTGAGGTAGGCTGCATGTAAAACGCTGCTGCGCTATTTTATTGTTTTCTTTGAAAATTGTGTCATGACCCTTCACTATTTAGTGCCTCTAAGCTAATACAATATTAACTAAGCTGTTTAGTGCAGTTTTTATGGTTAAATATAAATTTTAACGATGCCTTGTTTAACTCTTTTTCTTTTTGCGCCATTTTTGCGCTGTTTCTGTGCAATGTAAATAATGCAGGCTCAGCGGTCCAGTTTGAGTGTGTAAATTCTGTTATTTAATGTTTAGGAGCAGAGGTGCAGATAGAAGGAAAACAGTAGACCAGAAGCCAATTAATGTTCTATTGTCTTCTGCAGGTATGTGTATTTCTTTGTTAGATGTTATACTCTTTTTGTTGTCTGTGCAGTCCCCAAACCCATGTACTGTTTAACTTTGCCCACTGAAAATGTTGGTTTTCCAAGTGTATTTTAATTACTCCTGTTGGCTAGCAATGTGCATACTGAGAGTTGAGTGAGATGCTATACTATGATGTGATTTTTGTGTATGTATGGTAGAAAAATGAGATCACCCTGTCACAATACCGTCTTGTATTGCTGAGGTGCAGATAGAAGGAAACAGTAGACCAGAAGCCAATTAATGTTATATCGTCTTCAGCAGAAAATAAATCTTGGAAAACCGTCAGCTGAGGTTGTCTGTCTTCTCACCCTAACCACATATGTTACACTTATTATCCTAATTTATTTACCAAATCATTTTTCCAATTCAGAAAGTTTAATTGTCTTTTTATTTTTCCTATGAATCATATATTTTCTGCGCTGTCGTTCTGTTTTTGTTTTTGTAATTTGACTCCATGACATTGTAAATGAGTGTGACCCCTCAATGATCTCTCAAGTATAAATAAAGGTTGAATGAATGAATGAGGAAATCACGCCAGGAGAGAGGACACAGATGTGTGTTTTTACAGGGATAAGACTTTCCTCTATTGCGTTACGTGAATTTGTCAGCTGTATGGGCGGAGTTAGCAACAGCTTTCAGCTGCACGGCTTCAGGGAAGGCTGCTCTCAAGTATCCTCGCTCATAGCTCCTCAGAGATCCCTCCTTCATCCTCCATCCTAGCTCCTCAGGGCAGGAACAAGAGCTTTGAGACGGCTTTCATGAAGCAGGGCCAGAACTATTACAAATAAGACTTGGAAAACAGCCTGGGCTAGGGTAGCTCTGCTAACGCGCTCACGCTACACCAACTGTGTAGACATTATGTCAGGCAACATTAAAAATAGCTAGCTTGGTTGATAAGGTGCTACCAAACACTGAACAAGACATTTTAGGCAACCAAAATGTTCCAATTAACTTTGATGAAGTGAAATCACACAATGAGACGGTCAAAGTTTAAGATGAAAACACGGACAGCACCCAAAAACAAGTTGAGGCGTATGTTAATGTCCCCAGTGTTAGCATGGTTAGCATCGCTAAGCCTCTGTCCTGATTGACAGATCCTAAATCATCCCGTGCTTTATCGTCTATTTTTCAAATAAATTGGACCATCATTTACTAAATGAACACCATGCTGTATTGAAGAAGACTTGAAACTAGCGATTGAGACCATAGACTCATAAAAAATGTTACCTGAAGTAATACATCAAGTGAAAAGTAGGGTCATTTTCTCATAGACTTCTATAGAAACAGACTTGTTTTTGGAGGAAGTTGAGTCACTTTTCCTGCTATGATGAGTCAAAATGTCTGCTTTGGAAAATGTCTACTAATAGTCCAAATTGTTCATTGCTAGTAGGAGTGCAGAACATTCTTTTACCACACCCACACTGACTGAAATTTACAAGCCATGACGACACATTCTCACTCCCATCTCGTAAAATCCGGACGCTTGGTCAGGTGCCTTTGTCGTTGTTATTGACGCTAAAAGTCTCATTTATTGTCATATAACGCGCTTTAACTAAACGTGCTTGGGCGGGACTATTGGCGTCCCTTTTGACGCAGTTAGGTTAAGGAAAAGGTCGTGGGTGGGCTTATGGTGCATTCTTTTTGTCCACCAAAGTCGATTTACAAGTTGTTTTCCGGAGTTACGAACCGGAAGTTGCTAAAAGAACGCCCCCCCCCCCGAGGTCGTATATATATACGACTCGTCAAGTGCAAGTGTAAGTGTAATATGTCAATAACTGGGTGAATAGAATCCTAAATGTTACTAAAAATGTTACAAAAATCTATCTTTTCTCCGACTTGTAGTATTGTGTGACAAAAAGAACGCAACAACCTCGCGGTTATTTGTTTTCCGACATGGATGTGACATCACACTACTAGTCGCGATTACAAGACAAAAAGAACGCACCATTACACTTCCGTGACACGCGGGAATAACGGGACGGTTAAAGAAACACGCGGGACACAATCCCCGGTCTCCTGGGTGAAAGTCCTGTGTTTGACCCATCCGCCCCCCCGACCAACCTCCATACGTCGAATTCCCCCCTTACATACTACTCTCTAAACCCCGTGTTCATGCTGCTCTCCCCGGTAGGTTCTACGAACACGGTGAAGGACGGCTTTTTTCGTCGCTTCAGACGCAGACAGCCACTGTCCAAACGTCCCTATTTTACGAGTTCGGAGTGAGAACTGGTTGGCCATGAGGAGTGCTTTTTTTACTCAAATGAAGCAACTTATGGAGGAAAGAAAATTGGGACAGATGGCTGTAAAAACAAAACACAAACACAGAAACTGTTATGAGACACAGACACAGATTTAATCTTTTCATTCACTGAACCACAACTGCCCAGTTCAAATCCAGCTTGGAGATCTACACCATGTCATTGCTGTCACTCTACTGTCATTTCTGCATCTGATAAAGGCCAAAATACCAGAAAGATAATATTGAAAAACACATATGTGACAGAATCATCCAAACTTAAATAAAAGCAGTGGGTAAAATAATCGTTGTTGTCTGCAGGCGGATTCAAGCCCAGGTTGCACGAAATGAATCCGTCAATCAAACAAACTAAAATACAAATAATTGGATTGTTTTCGTGACAGTTCTGTTGCCAGTTTTTTTTGTTGTTCCCACAACATCTGGCGACGCTGCTGCTGGTTTATCAAAGATTCATCATTTTCTTCTCTGAAGTAAAATAATCTCTTTGGAAGAAGAACTCTGAGTTCTTTGGTTTGGAGACGCCGTGTACACGGAGGACGGATATGAAGCCCCATCAGTATTAGAAGGATGAACTGCTGCTATAAATTATTTCTGCCTCGAACACACGCAGCTGCTGTATTTGCACTTGTTCTGTATTTAGGAGAGTTTAACAGAAGCCCATTTCCTTGGTCACAAGAGAATGAAGAGCTTCTGTGCGTCGTTTGAAACTCCTCATAATCTGCCCTCTGAGGCATTTTCACAACAAATTAGACTGCCACGTTTCATGTTTTAATTACAGTTTGCCCTTCAGATCAGCACTCAGTTTAGCAGTCCTGCTGGATTTCACGCTGTCCAATAATAATTCCTCTCACTTTTTGTCACGCGCACATATTTTTATCCCCGCTGGCAGCAGGGCCGAAGCAGTGAAGTGTCTTTCTGCCTGTCCGACATGTTGGTCCAGAGTGAGACATCTCAGCAACGACAGGCTGCATTTTGATGATGTGCTGTAAAAAAAAAAAAAAAAAATCGTGATCCCCAGAGGATTCTTTTTAATGGTTTTCATTGACCTCTTGACACTGCTTCTAGCGCCGCCATCAGGATATATTTTAAGTTTTAACTCAACTACTCAAAGGCTCTGAAAACACTTTAATATTTCAGCAGTCATAAACAGCCTCTGGAGGGAGCTAGCAGGACTTTAGACTGTTAAAGGACACCAACAAATACTGTTTTCAGATTCATACTTGTATTTTGTGATTCTACTAGAAAATGTTTGTGCCTACCATACTTTAAGAAGACTTTGAAAAAGATTAAAGTCTGACACCACATCTAAAGACAATCATCTCACATCTTATTAAAGACATAGTCATAATATGTAAAGACTTGGGGATCTTGTAGGGTCACAAATTGCATAGTCTCGCTTTGCCAGAACTTGTCTGGCTAGTCCACACAGCATTACTGGATGGGAGAAAAATGTGCTCTGGTTTATTGGCATTTCTTTAAACCAGTGGTTCTCAACCGGTGGGGCCTGCCCCCCTGGGGGGGTGCGGACACTCTCCCGGGGGGGGGCGCGAGTAGGCTACAGGATGGGAGAAAAAAAAATACAAGTGTTGAAATGTTGAAATACAAGTGGTTGGACTGTAACACACAAACAAATGATCCTCCTGGCGACGTTTTTGTCAAAAACTAATCTAGCGACTTCTACTGGTGTTATTGGAGACTTTTGTGGTGTTTGTTTGGAGACTCGATAGCACGTATCACTCTGCAGCTACTGTGCTCAACGAGCAGCGGGTGTTGCCGTGAGCCCCTCCCCCGTCCAAAAGCCCTCCCAGGCGGTCAGTCTCTCAGTAGCCTCGCACAGCAGTCCCAGACTGCAGTCAGACCAGAGAGGAGACACACACCACTCCTCATAGAAACTCTGATTTAGCTCCTTGCTGACAGAGTGGACGCCTTCACACAAAAACTTGACCTCTGGCATGGCCACATCAGTCGAGGGAACTGCGACATGTTCCCCAGCCTCGCAGACTTTATTTTATTTGTTTCAATCGGCGTCTGAGCACCTGTCAGCAATGAGAGAACAGCCACTGACCAAGCGGGAGTGAGAACGGGTCAAATTAATTTCCTTGTTTCTGTTATGAAGACGATCGTGTGTGTGACTCGAACATCTCACATTTACCAACAAAACGTACAGCGAAAGACCGCGCAAAACATTTCAGACTCTATTGCCAACGTGTGTACATTTTAACGTCAATGTACGCTGTAACGTTTTTTCATTATATAGTCACTGAAGCGGCTGCTGTTTCAGTACTGTCTGCTCTCTGCAGCGGGCGGGGCTGCTGCTCCATTTCCCCCGCGACTGACGCACGCACACACACACACACACACACACACACACACACAATCACACACAGTGGATGTAGGAAAAAACGCAGATGACGTAAATTGAGGACAGCTATGCTCGTTATTGTAAGTGCAATGATAAGTTAAAGTCCAATAAGTACTTTATCAAACCGTATGAATGCGTGTGTGTGTGTGTGTGTGTATGTGTGTTTGTGTGTGTGGCCAGGATAGGACATTAACTAACAATGTGATCAACAAGCCACTGACAGTGACAGATATGTTCATATTTGATTCATTCAATAAATTATTATTTTTTGTCTTAAATCCACCAGCCATTTTTATAATACCAACATTTGCAGCATCCTGAGCCTTTTAAGGTTCCCTAGGAAATCTCAGCCCAGAGTAATTAATTAATAGTACTAATTATTATTCTCCCCAAAACAAGTTTCCTTTTTATTTTTAAAGAACTAAAGAACTTCATTGCAACACACATACAAAAGACACCACAACTTTTATCGCAATTTTTAACAAAAGCTACCGTGAAATCAGGCATTTTGGGCCGCAACAATCTCAAAAAAAGGCTGTGAAATCCTGGAGGGAGGGGGACTGCCCTTGTGTGTTTTTTCATGTGTTATGGTGCACATTCACCAGTGTTTTTTTGTTGTTGTGGTGCGCGTAGGCTACTCCTGATTTTATCAGTCATCCTATCTCTTATATGCTGTGTCTCTATGATCCTGTCCTGTCCTATTCATGGTAGCCTACTCGTGGACATTGCGCCGTCATCACGTGCTGTAGTAGGGGGGGGGGGCCCGCCTTGATAATCCTGCATAGGGGCCCGGTGTTGGCTAGTTATGCCACTGACCTCCTGCCCTCTTTCGTCATTCTGGGCAGCACTGATGCAGGGATACTCTTAACTCTGTGATGTCACCTTGAAGATTCTCCTCCCTTTCGCGTCGGCATATTTGTGTGAGGCAGGAATCTCAGAAATGACTGCAATCAAAACGAAATACCGCAATCGTGCACAAATCGAGGATGATTTGAGGCTACGTTTATCAGACATTTCGCCAAGAACTTGGAGGGGGGGGCCCAACTGCAATGGACCAGCTTTGGGGGGGCCCAGCTTGCAAAAGGTTGAGAACCCCTGCTTTAAACCAATCGCAATCGTCTTGGGTGGCTAAGCGCCGGGAAAAGCTGCGGTGCCTCTGCTAAATAGCCTCTGGAAGGAACTTGTTTTGGTGGAACATGTGTACGATCAAAAGTAGTTTTAGTTGTGCAACAGAAAACTCAGATTGGACAGATAGTCTATCTAGCTGTCTGGATTTACCCTGCAGAGATCTGAGGAGCAGTTAACCATAGTCCTCACAAATCCACCGGAGGTTAGAACGCCAACACAAAGAAAGAGGAAGGTGACGGACATCCGGCTGAAAAGAGTGAAATCCGGTAAAATTTCTGACGCCAACGTGGATATAGACTACACATCGCATATCGTTAATGCTTCGTTGTACAGGTCTCAGATGTTTCAGAAAATTACTGAGAATTTTTGAAACTATACAAACTGTATATTTGTGAGCTGTTTTGCGTCTTCAGTAGGAACCATTGTTGATCAGACTGCATGCAGCACTCCGGTTTTTTTTTTCAAATTAGTTGAACTGTTCCTCAATCTTTCCAAGTCCCTTTAGAAAGGAACAAAGAATGGCACTGAAGTCATTCTTAAAAAAGGAAGATGTTTTCGGAGTTTTGCCGTCCGGATACGGCAAAAGTTTAATCTATCAACTAGCGATGTTCTGGTTGGTTGTAGCGCTATCCTGTTGCGTGCAGAGGGAATTTGAAAGACAACCGTTTATCCCGCCCCTCGGATTGAGCCCTGCCAATGGGGAGTTCCCAGACCCAACATCTTGATGCGTGTCTGGCTTGTCAGGCTAACACTACCCACAATCCTAAGCGTAACAGTGACGTCTCTGATTGTTCAAACTCGCAGTTACCATGGAAACGTTTACCTTATCCGCAAATTGCGAATGGCTAGATCGAGCTCCTACCATTCAAGTCTATGATAGTTTCTCCACACAGTCTTTTACCTTTGCCATTTTCAAAATGTTTTTTTTTTTTTTTTTTTCATGTTCATGATTCATCTTGTAGCTGGTTGACTCGGTTCCAGGTTTAAAACTCTTTATATAAGCAATTTTCAAAATGTCAATTAAACAATTGAATGGGGAAAAATACATGGGCGCTCACTGTTGAGCTCAATTGGTTTGCCCTCTTACGGACATAATGCGCACAAATAGATATTTGAATATATTCGAACCCATGTGTTTTTTATTTTAGATTACTTTTTGGGCATTTCCACCTTTTAATCGATAGGAAAGTTGTGAAAGGGGAGAGAGACAGAGGGGGAAGCCATGCAGGAGATTCGAAACTCGAACCCTGGATCTTCTGCGTCGAGGTATCAACCTCTGCATATGTGCACCCGTTCTACCATCTGAGCTATCCTGGACACACAGTTTTATAGAAGGAATATTCAAATGTTATTTTTGGCCAGTTTTGAAAGCTCTCTTTAGGACGCATGCGTCGTCTGCGTCTATTCATGTGCATCAAATGATGCCTGTGTGTTGCACTTTATTTTGAGACAAAGACCTTGTAATTATGAGGTCGTTAAAGCATTTCAGGATGCACATTGACACCCATCATGTCTCATTTTCTTAATAAAACCTTCAACGGGCTTGTACTTATAATTGCTTTGATTAAATGCCTCCGCCGTTTGAATATGATGCAATGTCTTTTTAATTAGCGAATGCAATCTGCTCCTATGTGTTCAATAACTTTAATTTACAGCAATCTCTAAAAGAAACTGAATCAGTCAAAGTTGAGATATACTTTCTTTTTTTACTTTACATATAGCCATACAACTCCATTATGTCTACACAGTGTAATGAAAAGATACAGCAGTGGAGCTATATATATATATATATATATATATATATATATATATATATAGTTTAATGAAAATATATATATATAGTTTAATGAAAATATATAGATATATAGTGTAGAATAATTCCATACAACAAATTGAATGACGCACTTATTAAATTCAGACATTTTTTGAAATGTAAACTTCAAAAACTACAATTATGGCAATTTTTTTTGACTTTATAAACATCTACAGGCACACTGAAAGACACTGAGGAACAAAACCAGGACGGAAATTGGGATTTTATTTACATGAATATATAAAAAAAAGTGTGTTACGTCAGTTTATTATTTAACAGGTGAAAGTAGCTAAGAAGGTGAGCCATCTCATCGGGGTCCAATGTTCCAAGTCCTTTTGTAGAAAAAGATGCTGAATTAGTTAAAGCGGGAAACAAAAACGAACGCCCTCGCCCCGCAGGCTGCCAGAACATTCCTCCGCTTAGCCTTCGCTTGTTGAGACTCTCAATCAGTTCTGGCACCGAGATGTTGCACATATTGGAGTAGGCTGATTGGCTTTCACGTCCTGGCGGTGGAAGAGAAAAAAAGGGGAATGGTTAGTGATTAAATTCACTGGCAGCCTAGGCAACACAACACAACACAACACACACACTTGTCTGTATTTATATTGTTGGACGGTAATCCTGTTAATGAAAAATGTGCTGTTTTTCACAGCCACTGGCGTGAGGAGATCCAACCCTCTCCTGTGGGAAGGGAGGTGGGATGAGTGTGCTTCCGCCAAAATAAAAGACACATTAATAAGAAAAAGAATGTCGGAATCAACTGAAATTATGTTTTGGACGCAAAGTGGAGGACGCCGCTCGCCTACCGGTGCACCTGAGTGATGAACCTGTTGTTACTGAGCAACTGAAGCTCTGGTGTCATGAGATTGATCTGAGAGAGAGAGAGAGAGAGAGAGTGTGTGTGTGTGTGTGTGTGTGTGTGTGTGTGTGTGTGTGTGTGTGTGTGTGTTCTCCTGCAGGGATACACCGATCCAACACACTCTGTTCCAACAGTACAGGAGGCTTCCATAGGAACACAGCCACCAAAATAAGATTTTTATTTTTTTTATGTCCAAGTGCATTCACCTGCCAACCACCCCCCCCAACAAACACTCACACAGACACACACACACACACACAGTTTTGTCACTTATTCCAAAGTTTTAGTCCCTTTTTGCGAGATTTGGATCATTTTTTCCGAGGTTGTTGCATTTTTGAACGTCTTTGTCACTTTTTTTGAGGTTTTTGTCACACACACACATATGCACACTCCTCGGACAACGCAGTGATTGCTATAGGCTGGAGCTGTGTGTAAATCTCATTATATGCTCCATCATTGCAGATATCATGTTTCTGTGTCAGGGTTTATTGAAAGTGTATTCTGTATTTAAAATCTGTTTGCTAACTACTTTGTAAAAGTTTCAAAATAGTTTTAAAGGGCAACCTTTAGTCAAAGAGAAAACTCTGATTATTCTCGAAACACTGCACAGCTAATGAATAAAATAGAGGGGAAAGGCCTGGGATGTTATATATATCAAGAATAATATGAAGATTGTACAAATATTGGCGCAGGATGTCTGCCTGGAACAAATTGTGTTGCAAATATTCATAAAACATGAGAACCTGCTAACTCCTACAAGTTAGCAGGTTCAAACAACACAAGACATTCACCCAGGAGACCGGGGTTCTTGTCCTGTTCTGGTCCCGCGTGTCACTTAAAACGTACCTTTTGTAACCCCACCACCACCATCTTTTCCTAAACCTAGCTGTCTCGTTCTTGTGCCGCGTGTCAGTTAAACGTACGTCCCGACTCCCGACCCAGAGCGCCAAACAGTGTCCCGACCGAGCGCGTCTAAATATGACGCTGAAGGAGACTTTTGGTATCAATTAAAAAAGCCGACGTCACCTGACCAAGCGTCACTTTTTGATGAGAGCGAGAATATGTTGGTTCCATCAACTGGTTTGATGTGAATAAACTCGGCTACAGTGTAGTTTGGTCAGAGGTTGCTGACCAAAAACAAAACAAAGAGAGGTGGAGAGAGGTCTAAAGCAATTTAGTTCAAATGGGCAAGTTTTTTATAAATTTTTTTTTCATTCCAATTTTTATTAAGTACATAATACAGCACAACAAATATGCATCTTTTTCTGATTTAAAGAAAAACTTAAATAAATAAATAATATATATACGTAGAAAAGAATGGAATGACATACTTAAACATAATTGAAAATCCAGAGAAATTGACTGAAAGGAAAAGTAAAAAAAAAAAAAAAAAAAAAAAAAAGAACTTGGTTATACAAGTGGACACAATAATTAAAATAGTGAGAAAAATATATATAATACAGTTAGTATGAAAGAAAGACGAGCTGAAAATATGTAAACATTTGAGTAGCATAAACAAAAAATTAGGGGGAGGAAACGTAAAAATTAGATCATCATAAATTAAGTAAAGTCTGTTCTAAGTGAGGATATCGATTCAACCCAGGTTGCCCAACAGCTTTTAAATTTCAAATGGGCAAGTTTTAATGTCTGTTTTCATTTTCGCTCGTATTATTGTCCGTGTTTCATACTGTCCATGTTGAGACCGAGACACGTTTTGGGAATATCCGGGAAGACACCGACAGGAAACAGCTGATCAGTCCTGTGTGTAAAATGTTCAATACGTCTGACTAATTCGCAAAAGCGTATTCATATCCCATTTAGTGCATCAACTATTTTTCCACAAAAGCAAAAACAGCTCAAAAGGAGGTACAAGCGTAGCCTACAAACATTTCGCGCAATTTAGAACGTTTTATTTAACTTCACCGTTTCCATTCAGTTTTTCTAATGCGAAACAAAAATTTGCCTAAATTAAAGATAAAAAAACGCTTTTCACATCCTGAAGACAGTTTTATATTATTAAGGCTAGTGGTTCTCAAACTTTTTGACTCCTACAAACGTTGTCCCCCACAGGTTGCGTATGTGGGGTCAGCCTTATGTTCCCACAGCCCAATAGTTCAACAGCCCTATGTTCCCACAGCCCTATGGTGTTTTTTTTCACTTTTCAGTAGGCCCTATGTTAGGGTTACATTCCATCTGTAGTCCATTGCTACTGGATAATAGGTTGGGTGTAATTGGCTACCAAATTGGGAGAAAGGGGGATCAAATATGACACAAATTTATGAAAAAGGAAATGTGGGAACATAGGGCCTAATTTTGAAAAAATTCTTAGAAATGTGGGAACATAGGACCGTGGGAACATAGGCACGCTCCCACGTATGTCATACTTCCAAACTTTTTACTGACTGATATGTATGTATGTATGTATGTTTCAGATTGTTTCATTTGAATAACTTTTATGGGCTTGAAGAGTTCAAACTAACCAGTATGTCCCCGGAAAAAAAAAGCTGCAGCTTACAAACAAGATAGAAAAATGACCATTTGTGCAGCAAAATTGTATTTATTATTATCATTGTTCAGCTAATTATCTCCTGAGCCCTCATATTTGTGTTTCAACCTGCTGGGAACCACTAACGTCTTCTACTAATTTGTAACTACGTTTTCTTCCGAATATAAAATACAGTTATGCTGCAGTTATGTATGTTTTGGTTATTAGTACAAATTGAACCACAAACTCTGCACTTGTGGCTTGAGTGAGGCAACGTAATATACTGAGATCATTTTGGCCGCAATAATCGCACTGTAAAATATGTAATATTGGTGCAGCCTAGCCGGGACTCTGGAGCACTGACAAATATCCTTCTCTGAAGTTTCATCAAAATCTGATCAGCGGCATCCGCGATATTGTGTGTGACAGACGGAGAGATGGAGGGATGGACGAGTGCCGACCCTCAGTCCCACTGCGGGGGGCAACAGTGGTACCAACGGCTAATTAATCAAATTATATGACAGATGGTGAGGAGGAACTATTTCCCCCACAGGACGCTTTTAGATGAGCCACCGGCCTCGTAGAGAAACGGAGCGTCAGCACTTGACTGAAGTCCTTTCATTCTGTCCAATAAGAGAGGGAAGCCTTGGGAGAGAACGAAAAAAAAAAAAGGCCAGCATTAGGGAAGGATTGGAAGAGAGAAAGAAGAGAAGAATGATGGAAAAATATTGCTCTTTCCCTTTGGATGTGATATGATCGCAGCCTGGTTATATTGCTTTGTGGAATATTGCTGGAGCACAGAATTAGATTGGGTCGCCCTCTCTGGCTTCCGTGATAAGGCCTCAGGAAAAGCGGCTTTGGATCGATCCGACGGACAAAAATGGGACGATGGAAACATAAACAGATTATAGACCTTTGAAACGGCTTCATTTCCAGGCAGGGGACACACCCACAGTCCTGCGCGCCTCCATCAAAGGCCATCTTTAGTGGCCCGCCATTTGTCAGGACACGCGATGCATTTATTTGACATATTTGGATTATAACTCTTTCAGGTTTTCTCAGCCCTTTGGTTGAGCGCATTTGGACTTGTGATATGATAAACGTGTCGCACATAACATGAGTCGTCTCCAGCACTCCTGACATCCCTTGGTGCCACTCGGGTTCGAAAACCAAAACTCTTCCAGCTGGCTTCCCTCCAGGAAGAAAAACCACTCTCGGCATATGGCCTGTTCATGGTGGATTTTAACGTTTGAGCAGAATTTGTAGTATGTAGTTTTGGTGGTTTACTGAAGAGAACGATGCAATTACCCTCCAAGCTGTCAGGCTGAGCATGTTTTTAGAAAATTATTCTATTGTTGTACCCCCCCACAACATTTGAGGTCGGGAAGTTCAGTCTGGTCTTGATCCGTTGTGGAGCAACTATGCTCCAACCAGAGCTGTTTGGACCAATCACATTATCAGGGCGGGCTTTATACGATGATGGACAGATGATCAACAGTAACATAATCAACCACGTCACCAAAGAGCGCTTGGGTTGAATTTGTTTACAACTCCGTTGCTCTGATTGGTTGTAGGTCTATCCATTGCTCTGATTGGTTGTAGGTCTATCCAATTGACTGCAGAGTCATTTTCTTTCCTGGTTCGGTTGAAACACGCCCATAATCACAACCCAATGGAGCAGTATCAGACTCCTATTCTGACTAGAATCTTAGTATGACGACATCAGGCTAGTATTAGTCATCAATCAGTTAAAATGTCTATAAATTATTTTGAAGAAGAAGAAAAAAAACACCAGACTTCCTTGCCCGTAGTCTATATCCACGGCGTTCCACTTCCAGGATCGCTCTGGTGGCGCCGGAAATTCCACCGGATGTCCTTCTTTTCGGACGGATGTCCGTTACCTTCCACTTTCTTTGTGTTGTAATTTTAAACTCAGCTGGATTTGTGAGGACTATGGTTAACTGGTCCTCAGATCTCTGCAGGGTAAATCCAGACAGCTAGCTAGACTATCTGTCCAATCTGAGTTTTCTCTCGCACGACTAAAACTACTTTTGAACGTACACATGTTCCACCAAAACAAGTTCTGGCTTTATACGATGATGGACAGATGATCCATGGCATTTGTTGATTGGAAAGATTTTTTTGCCGTCCTTCCTACGGGATTCGCATACAGCTACTGTGTGAATTGACAGAAGTTTAATAGTGTTCTCAACATACGTCACATACTGTGTTGCTCTGATTGGTTGTAGGTCTATCCATTGCTCTGATTGGTTGTAGGTCTATCCAATTGAGTGCAGAGGCATTTTCTTTCCTGGTTCGGTTGAAACACGCCCCATAATCACAGCCCAATGGAGCAGCATCAGACTCCTATTCTGACTAGAATCAGAGTATGATGATGTCAGGCTAGGAAAATTCATTATGTGGCACTGAACTTGATACATTTAGTGTTTATCAGACCACAAATGAGACAATAAGCTAGCGAGCGCACTCCGCGAGCCCTATTTCTTCACTGGCAACAGCAACTCCAGAGATGTTCAGCAAGAAAATGTTTTCTTTCAAACCTAGAATGTAATATGTCCACTTTAAATGCACCGAATGGATTTAGTTTTGACAGATATTATATAAAAATGTAGATTTTACTTAAAAAGGAAACCAAATTGGATGCTCATTTTTAGACCTGTCTTATTTTCTCTTTTGTATATGTACTATTGCTCTTTAAAGCAAAAGGATTTCTTATCCATTTACTCGATTCACGATTTTAAATTTACAATGTCGCAGCAGCAAGGGATAGTGCAAAAAAGTACAAAAATACTTGATTACTAAAAAAATTACAAATCCCAGACCTACTCATTACATACTGCTGTCTAGTTGTAGGTGCTGAGATGTTTGTGAAAGCAGTATGAATTGGATGCATACATAAAAAACATTGATTATAAGAGCATTTTAATTCTTGTTTGAAAACGCTTATTCTTCTGTAAAATGTAAAATTATTATTGTCTCAGGTCTGATACACTGCTCTTCTCCATAGAAGGATATGTTAAATAACAAGAAATGCGTTTTATCCTGTAAATGATCATATTCTACATTTTAGAGTCCGTTTGAACACCTCAAATCCCCTACCTGCCCCACCCAATCTAACCAATAAATTACAATAAATGTAATTATTGTAATAAATGTAATTATTGTATATATTTTGTCTTAGAGCCAACCAAGCGTGGGTTACCTCTACTTGTATGCTGTATCGTATTAGCTCAGTAGAGCATATGTATGTTGTGTCTCTGTTTTAACATTTACTAATGAATTGTCCCGTTTTTCTTTTCTTTTCTCCTGTTTTACTCTGTTTTACATAGCAAATGTTACTAGTGTATAGCTTTTGTCCTTTTTATTGTAATTTCTACTTGCCAAACGGACTACAGATGGAAATTAGCCTTTGGGCTACAATCTGGCACTTTTACGTGTACTGCTGTACATGTTCATTAAATGTGCATTGTCCTGAAATAATAAATAAAAAAATATTAATAAAAAAAACGGAAGTATGTCATTACGGGGCTCACCTGCTTGCAGAGAAAAAACCTCGGCGTTATCCTTTACTTCCCCAGCTATTGCAGTTTATTACTGACTGTAACAGAGGTTATTGTTCCCTCTAACAGAGGTGGAGGAGGTAAAGCTCTGTACAGAGAGAGAGAGAGAGAGAGAGAGAGAGAGAGAGAGAGAGAGAAGAAGGAAAACCTTCCAGATTTATTGTGAGGAAAAGGCAGCGTGACAGCGTCGTCAGATGTGACAAAACAGATCCAATAGTGCTGCTTGCTGCCTCTAATGTTATGAGTGGTCAGGGAGCGCGGTGATACCGCGGATGAAAGTAAATCTACTTGGCAGCCAAGATTTGCTGTCTTCATTTGTTTGTGGTGCGCGAGGCACAAGAGGGTATTAAGAGCAGGGCACGCTCTGCTCGGAAATTCTCCTCCAATACCAGAAACGGTAGGGAAAAAAAAGAAAACAACTGGGAGATAAATTAGGACTGTGGCCATCGCTGTAATGGCGGGATGATGGCTGAATTGTTTTCTCTGGGCAGAGCCAGCTCTTATTTTCCCGGCAGGAAGCTTCTCTACCTGATTAGCGAGCAGAAAACCTGCTGAACAGAGCGAGTGTGGGCGACAGACAGACAGAGCAGAGCTGCTACTTCCTTCTAAAAGGACAAACACACACACACACCCACACACACACGTTGTCGAAAGACAGCACACAGTATAGTACCAGGCTCTCTCTCTCTCTCACACAAACACACATACACACACACAGAGTCAAAATGTGCTCTAATGAGTTGCCATGGTTCAGGAACGTGGTCACATCCACACACAAAACTGTCAGAGCATGCTGTGCCTAACACTGTACTAAGGTACTACAAACAGTACTTGCATCAATCCATATGGGACCAGGAGCTGTTGGTTTCCAGCCTTTAGAGAGCAGATCACATAAGATAACATACTTTCTGGGCGCCTGGGTAGCTCACCTGGTAGAGCGTGTGCCCATATATAGAGGTTCCCTCCTCGACACAGCAGCCGCAGGTTTCGACTCAGACCTGCGGCCCTTTGCTGCATGTCATTGTCCTGTAAAAATAAAGGCCTAAAATGCCCAAATAATATTCATTCTGGATTCTTACAACTTGGGTCTTATTTTACAGGGGTAACATGCCGGACTGTCTTATCCATCGTATCCCCCAGAGTTAGACAAGTCGATACATACCCTTCTCATCTCCGTCTCTGTCTGACGCACCCAGCGCTAGGGCTGGGTGATATGGAGAAAATCAAATATCGCGATATTTGTGGCCAAATACCTCGATATCGATACCGCAACAATATTGTAGGGTTCACAATTGGTGCTTTGACAAAATATTTACACAATGAGATTTTTGATAAATAATCATCAATAATGTGGATATAATGACTAAGTGGGTAAAGGTAAATAATAGAACAGTTACAACAGTCTGGTGAGATCAGAAAATGACATCACTTTACTGTAATGCAGCCTTTAAAACCAGGAAAAGACAACACTTATGCCATATTACGATATCCAAAATCTAAGACGACATCTTGTCTCATATCACGATATCGATATAATATCGATATATTGCCCAGCTCTACCCACTGCTAGCCTAGCTTAGCACAGATCCTGGAGGAAACCGGCTCCAACTAACCTGCTGCTCCCAATAAGTGAAAAAATAACGCAAATATTTTCCTATTTCCAGGTTGTATAGTCACAGCGTGCACAAGTAACAAGGTCACATAGACACAGACACAGCCATCTTCTAACCGTATACATACTGGGAACTATATTCTCAGGAGGCGAAGCACAGAAGGGTGTGTATGGACTCATCTAACTCTGGGGGATACGGTGAATAAGCTAAAGTGCCAAAAGAAAAGCCAAAAGCCAGACTCAAACTAATTGAATAGAGTGACTGTGTACGCTGTGAACACTGTCAGCTGTTACATGTTTTCCTCCAAAGCAACAAGCTGCATCAGTGCAGCGTGAACGACGAGTTTCATCACCTGCAGGAAATGGGGCTTGTGATTTAAACTGACACTGAAAGCAGCCATTATTCCGTCAGTGCTTGAAACGGATCAGAGCTATGATCGCCCGCTCGCACACCGCCGGAAAAAAAAGTAAAAAATAGGAAACCACAAAAAAAAAAAATAATATATAATAGGTTGGAGGGAGATGAAATTCTCTGTGGTGGATCTAATCCTCGCTCGGTGTGGTTCTTTGCCGGATGATAAAAGCAGAGTTGAAGGCGAAACCATCTTCCCCTTAAGTGTTCCTCCTCTCAAACCTAAACTGCCTGTCTGCTGCTGAAACTCCAGGAAAATACTGAAGATACACCCGGCTCTGTGGAGACAAGAAATATTTGGAGGCTAAATGTTCTGTGTTCTTAATTTTCTTACTTACAACAAAGGCACTTTGTATTACTTTTATCTCCTGGCGAGGTAAATGTAACCCCTTTGAACTGAAGCCTGTTTTTGCAGTTTTCCACTCTTTTATTTACAGACTTTTGCATATTCACTATATTTTCATAGCAAGGTATGTGATATTTTGTCATTTTCAGAATACGTTAGAATACTCAGAAATACCACTTCCTGCAATGTGTGTGGTACTAAAACATGTTCTAGGGCAGTTTATTTGAAAATGTTTTTTTTTGGCATTTGAAGTTTGTCATTTGCCTGTAGGTTGACAGGTGGATCAGTGTCCCATGGATATAAGAGCCATGAAGGAAACGGAAAAAAAAATGTAATTTTCATGGATATTGTTTGCTTATTTCTATTCGGGAAGAAAATGCAGGTGGAAGCTAAGATCACACTACCAAGAACGCAAAAGCATGACTCACAGGAAGACGGGTTAAGATAAAAGTTTACTTTACAGCAGTAGGAAGACTGGCAAGGATCAAAAGCAGGTAAACGTTCAGATCAGGCAAACCTATCCAGCAAAGGGCCGTCCACACCACGAACAGATGCAACGAACAATGTGTGGTGCGTGTTGTCAGTGTCTAACAAAGGAAGTAGCTGAACAAAGATGAACTCATGCTGGTCAAAGGAATGCTGGACCCTGGTCGGTGTTAGGTGTTTTAAGCCCCCAACGTCGTCTTCCAGGCAGCGCTGCCTGGAAGGCACTAGGATTAGGCAATGGTTAGGGTTAAGGTTAGGGTTAGGTGCCTTGAAGTCGACGTTGGGGGCTTAAAACTCCATCGAGCACCATGGTCTCTGGGCAGGCGGGTTTAAGTAGACTGGGAGGACTGGCCTGGTGCTGCCAGTTATGTTGTTAGTAGTCTCGCATTGCCAGACCTTCCTCCACAGCGCTGGGAGAAAAATGTGCTCTGGTTCATTGGCATTTCTTTTAACAAATCACAATCGTCTTGGGGCGGTGCTAAGCTCCGGACGGAGCCACGGTGCCTTTGCAAAATAGCCTCGGGAAGGAACTTGTTTTGGTGGAACATATGTACGTTCAAAAGTTGTTTTAGTTATGCAACGGAGAACTCAAATTGGACAGATAGTCTAGCTAGCTGTCTGGATTTACCCTGCAGAGATCTGAGGAGCAGTTAACCATAGTCCTCAGAAATCCACCAGCGGCGCCGGAGCAATCCCGGACAAGGAACGCCGTGGGTATAGACTATGTCGTTAGCACGTCAGCAACAGACCTGCAAGTGCACAAAAAAAACAAGGGGGGCATGTTCAGCCCCGACAAAATGTAGCAACACGTTTTATTAAAGTGAAACAGAGGGGTGGGGGGCGCTAAACACCCTGTTGTGTGCGTAAGCGCTCTGCCTTCTTATTACCACGAGTTTACAGACACGTCTCTGCTGATTGGGTGTCACCTTTGACACAGCCAATAAACGAGATCCACACCCACCAAAACGAGAGAAAACATATCTCAAAGCCCGTTGCACACCGTTTCCAACCCGGTCTCTCTGCAGTTTGTGAAATGGTCACATTATTTAATCTATTGATTTGTGTACACGTACACGTTTATCTTGTTTTTTTCGTGGTAGTCAGCACGTTTTTGAAACTAATGAATTTCAATGGGAGGCATCTTTCGTGATCACAGCACGACTACGGTAGCGAGTAGTATGAAATGCCAAAAGGAGGTTGGTTGGGGGCGGGGGGTGGATGGGTCAAAACAACACAGGACTTTCACCAGGAGACCGGGGATCGTGTCCCGCGTGGGACGTTTCCTTTCCCCGTTCTCCTTTTCCTAAACCCTACCTCCCAATAGATGTTTCCCATTACGTGCTGACCACCACGAAAAAAAAGGAGAGAAACGTGTACGTGTACACGAATCAGTAGATATAAAATGACGTGACCATTTCACGAACTGCCGTGAGACCGTGTTGCCGCTTCACACCGTTCGTTCAATACAGAAACCGTAGCAACGGTCCTGGTCACTAAGGGAACCCTGGCTCACTTGGCGGTCCTGCAACACATTAGATGCAACCCACCATTAAAACACAGTGTGATCTGCTGTGTGTTTCACCTAATGGAACCCTGGCTCCCAAACGAATAATTTGACTCTTGTACACCTTTAAAATTAAACCATGTACACTTAAACCAAGTAAAGAAATATTAAATAGCCTACAAAATATCTAATTACTTAATGCAAAAAACGTATAAAAAAAAACAAGGAACACCTGAGCGCTAATGCTAAAATCTGACCCATTTTCAATTATTTTTATTTTTTTTATCAGAAGTATGGGTTTCTTTCAATCAAAATGCCCCAAAATAACATGGATGCATGGATGATTTTTGGTAAATTTAATGATTTTATTACTTTCATTGAATTTGGGGTGTTTTATTTCAGTTTCATAGCATTTGAAAGAAAAACGTTGAAATGGTTTCAAAACAGAATCCTGACTAAACATCCTCTGATCTTAACTATCAGGCAAAATAATTCATCATTTCGGCTTTTTAAAAGAAAAATTAGGTATAATGTCATAGAAATTAGGTTTATTGACCATAAATGAAAAAAAAACACCAAAACCGCTGGAAACAAGTTCATGGTTGACAGGGAAGACAACACAAGGGTTAAAGGTTAAACATGAAATATTTGGGATTTAAATCCTACATTTGTGTGGCTTGTCTCTCAATCACAAACTCACAGGCTGTAATGTGTTTGACACGGACATGGTATTGGACAACACCAGTATTTTTATTTCCTCAAACAAAATCCTCATGCAAGCTGTCAAAAGAACATCTGTTGCATCTTTCTCCGCGTATGATGGAGCAACAAATGTAAATATGGGGTCAACTGGGGCCATTTTTGCTTTACATACATGAATATGCCTGAATTGGTTCATTCTTTGGTTACATCAAGCTCCGTTTTGAGTCCTTTTGTCGCCGTGCATGATTGAGAGTCTCGTTACATAAAAAAGAAGAAAATATAATAAGAGAGAATAAAGGCCAAATATTAATTAAACAAAGGCAGGATCTGGAACATAAAGGATTGACAGAAAGATATTTACAATGTATATTTTATTAATCCTGCAAGGGGAAATTACAATATTTTCACTCTGTTATTATTACACACACACACAGTACCTATACATGCACTAATGGAGGGAGCTGCTCATGGAAAGGCGCCCTGAGCAGTTGGGGGATTGGTGCCTTGCTCAAGAGCACCTTGGCAGTGCACTGACACCTCTCCAGCTCCCAGTCCATCACCATACTTTGATCTGTATGGGGACTTGGTCTGTATGACAACTCCCTACTGACTGAGCTGTTGCCATTACACTGTTTAGTTATCAGTATAATGACGTGTATGTAATAGCTTGAGCTGTCTTACTTAGATAAAAGATTTGTGAAATGCAAAGATAGGTTTGAAGATCTCTTCAGGGATTCTGATCATAATGTCACCTTTATTTAAGTTCTTCTGATTCTGGTGCTCGTTGCTGGAGCTTTCATTCAGTTTTCCTTGTTTTGTTTTTCTAATTTGCATCTTTTCAGGTGGAAAAAAAAAATGAAATTGAGTGAACTGAACATTCTGAGAAAACATGTTTGCCACATTTCCTTTTGCATATGTGCGTGCAAACCAGGGTCCTTGCAGAAAACAACTCTTTTCTCAGAAGGTGAATGTACTGGCACTGAGAGTCACACTCTCTCTCTCTTTCTTTTTCTGCCAGTGTTGTTTCAGTCTCAATGCCAGACTCTTAACCATCCTCACAGTTGAGTTAGAAAGAAAATCACAAACTGAATGAAGAGATAAAATGCGTAGCAGCACGCACCGCCCACCTTCGTCTCGCCCGGGATGCCGAGAGGTCCGACGAGCAGCCGGCTGACTCTCCGCACAAACACTTCAGCGACAGAGGAGTCGCCCGTTCGCTCGAACGCGCCGAGCTGTCGAGAGGAGTTTCACGCTGTCGCAGCTGGAGGTGAGTCACGGCGCAGACACACACTGAGAGAGCTCCGACATCACCTCTGAGCACAAACAAACAACAGGCATCAGAAGGCAGGAAAAGGCCACAAGAGTGGGGCTGGAGGACTCGGAGACCGAAAAATCATGTTTATCACAAACCACTTGTTTTTCAAATCACTTCTGCCGAAATAACTGCGAGGACATAGAAACTGACAACATTTACATAGACATATTTCGTTTTTTTGCCCTTATCACAAAAAAAATATTCCGACTGAGCGGTTTACATGGCTTAAGAGAATAATTCAATCGGGAGAGACTTCGTTGCAGATATGCAAAGATTTATTTGTAAGCTACATATGTAAAATATGAAATGTACAAAGTTTTTGGAGATTAGACTCCATTGTATAAAATATACAGTACAGGCCAAAAGTTTGGACACACCTTCTCATTCAATGCATTTTTTAATTTATTTTCATGACTATTTACATTGTAGATTCTCACTGAAGACCAAGCACGGCATTATGGGTGGGCCTGACGGGCCTAGGCCCACCCACTTTTCAACAGGCCCACCCAAAACATTTCCTCAAAAAACATTAATTAATTAATATATTATAATTTGTTGAAGAATTATTAAAAATCGGCAAATAATCTCATAATTTGTGCTAAAATTGTCTAAATGTTTAGTTTTCTAAAACAATTTAAAAAAACTGGTCATGTCTATTTTTATGTTTCTGCGCAAGTTCAGCAAACAGTGAGGTTCGGATCGGATGTAGCTTGTAGGTATGCTAGGCTAGGCTAGGCTAGCTCCCAGTGATCTGAGAGTGTGAAAATCATTTCCAGTAAAGGACAATGTTGCAACAGTCATTGTTTAGGTACCTTAAACGTGCACGAACGGTCTCAGAGTCATCGCTGCAACCAGGAGATGAAGGAGAGCTGAGATCCACAACGCCTAGCACATCTTTGTCTCGGACACCGCAGGATGCTAGCGATGCTAGCGCGGTTAGCGCGACCAGCGCCGGTGCTAGTGCCTTTGCCTCTGCCTCGCGAGTGGATGATATATCCCCTATGGATATAGCCCTGTGGATCGGTCTTCCGTGGATGAGCCCTCAACTCAACCAGTGCTAAAGTATCCGGTCACTTCTTCTGCTGAGTTCAATTGTGTAGGACCGCCAGAGGATAACAGTAAGGTATGTGGCTACTCTGCCTGTATTGTATTATGTCGTTATATGAGATATATGGATTAAAATAATCAATTCATAACCCGCTACAGAGCTGCAGGCGCAGTTCTATTTCTATAACAGCTGGTTACTGTTGTCAAGTTGTTGTTCCCTCATGGTTTTCTCTTGTTGGCCAATAATGCTTTAGGGCTTGTTAATGCGATTTATTTATTTTTGTTAAACATGTTTATAACATGAATCATCACAATAAAGTAAGGCAATAACTTGAGTCTTGTTTTACATGACAGATGATGTTGTCAATGAACATGTTCTGTGGCCGAGTATTGATTGAAACTGTCGGGCAGTGTTGTTGATCTGTATATTGTTGAAAACTTAAAACAATTGAAAAGAATTGTGAAATATTCGGCCTCATGTTATATGAGCAGAACTAAACTATGTTTTGGGGAAATATTAGATTCCTGACCACTTTTACAGTCTATAGGCCTGAGGTTAGGAGAGATGCGCTATAGCACAGCCAGGTATGGTGGTAATGGAGAGTCCAAAGCGCTCTTCTTTTGGTCAGAACCAAGGAGAGCGATTGCGGATAGGTCCGTCCTTTGCACCAAAACTTTTTACAATGCAACAACATATAAATAGCATCAAGCTATTACAATCTTTATTATGTAAGCACATATAATATATATAATATAACAGTATATTAGCCAGTCATTTGTATTAGGTTAAACAGGGATTTGATAACGTTTTTAATTTAAGGCCCACCCAAAATTGGTCTGGCCCATCCAAAACTGGAATCCTGGCGCCGTGCCTGCCAATCGCAGCATGACATCCCTGTTTTAAATCTGTTCTCTCCTCTGCGGCTGTCAGTTGTCATTTCAGGCTTAGAGTGCGACCCTCCTCCTCCTCCTCCTCCTCTTCCTCCTCCCCTTCCACCTCCAGTCATCGTCACCCAGTGCACCCTGGGTCTTCCTCCGGCTGACCGCTCCCATCGACTCCTTCGATCCGGTCTTCGTGCTCCTTCACTGCCACCAGTGTCTAGACTCCATCGGGTTTCTCTACCCCTTTAAAAAATACAGTACAGGCCAAAGTTTGGACACACCTTCTCATTCAATGCATTTCCTTTTTATTTTCATGACTATTTACATTGTAGATTCTCACTGAAGGCATCAAAACTATGAATGAACACATATGGAATTATGTACTTAACAAAAAAAAAACCTACTGAAATAACTGAAAACATGTCTTATATTTTAGATTCTTCAAAGTAGCCACCCTTTGCTCTCAGATCCCAATCAGGTCTGGGGTGAATCACAGAGGCTCATAAAGCCGCAGAGCGAATACACTAATACTTTAATACTGACTAAAGATGGTGCCAGCGTCCATAAATCCTCCGTGATATTAAAGAACAATTTGCTTTCTGTTGTGGAAGCTGTAAAAACACCCCAATGTCCAATCTGGCCCAAAGCACATGTGAGCTGTAAAAAGGTGCTTATGGCTGACATGGTTATGTGTCTACAAATTCAACAGACCCGCCCCCCAAAAAAAACAGCAGAGTCAGGAGCTTCTTCAACAATCCACAGGAACATGGAAGAATGAAGGCGTGCCGTCACTCACGCTTGTGAGACGGCTAAGTGAGTTCCCCCCAACTGCCATTCCCTGAACAGGGAGCACCCATTCATACCATATAACTCGCTATGTGCTCCGACTCCATTTTTTCTTGTTGTAGGAATATTAAAACTATGGGCGTTTCCCAATCTGTGTTCCTCTATTGACTTGTGTTCTTGTGTCCCTGTGAAACGTCATCTCGTGTTGCCAAAGTACTGTCCCAATACACAAGTTCGCATTTCGCCAAGAACAGTTAAAATTCCCGGATGTATTCTTGACACGCCCATTAACCGAGGATGAGATACACATCGGTTGGTAACTTGTATGAACTTCGCACACAGTAGCACCTGTATCCCAACATTCATTTTGGCATTCAGTGATGGTTGGATTTCAGTACATAGACAGCCCAAAAAGCGGGACAATTTTAACAATTTTTCGCCATCTTATTCATCACTAAATTCACTTCTGAGAACATTTTAGGCGAGAAATGAACGGTTTAGATTTATCTCGCAGTCTTCCCAATACACAAGTTAGAAAAAAAATCTTTGCCAAATTGACAATTTGCTCCAAAGTTTTTGGCGGAGTTTTTCGAGCACCATAAAATGACGCGGCCGCCAGCTTGCGCCTGCCGGGGCCGCTAGCTTGGCGTTCGGACAGTCCCACTCGGAGCCCCCCCCCCCACACACACACACACACACACACACACACTCGGAGATCCCGCTGTAGGACCCCGGAGGTCTTTTAGACCGGTTCCGTAAATTTATTTCTCCGTTTTGGATCGTTTGTGTAAATATCACAACACATGTGGTTAACTGTCTTTTCGGAGTTAAACTCAACAAGCACACACACACACACACACACACACACACACACACACACACACACACACACACACACACACACACACACACACACAGCGCAGCAGGCAGAGGAGAGATATACCATAGATAGACTGTATATTATTAGTCTATGAGATACACCCATTTCTTTTCGGGAGACTTGTTTAAATTATGCCATATGCTACAGCCTACATTATATTTTGTAGTTAGTTCATATTTTTGGTGTATTTGTTTTCTGATTTATTAGAAGTTGAGTTTCAGTCTTTATGATAAATGAACAGTTGTACATAAAGTGGTAACATGCTATGACATGTTATGTAGACTAAAAGGGAGACAGCAACCTTTATAATTTGAATTTCTAATTTCCATCTCCCTGGGCATATACAGTGCACTACAATAATATAGAAATAATAATTCCACATAACACTAATAGGAACACATAGGACACTCCAGTGCATATGCCTATTTATTTGTTTAATTTAAACTGACTTAAACTTATTTGCTAATAATAGGGATCGCGTTCCACTCTTTTGAATAAGTAAAGGGTGTTTGAGCTAAACCATAAACAATAAAATTAAAGCTCAATTAGTTTTATTTTTTTATATTATTGCAATAGTTCTAGCATTATGAGGTTTTCTTGTCCGGAGATTGTTTTAATACAAAGTGGTTATATTGTTGTGGTTTTTATTTCTAGCTGGTATTTTGGAGCCCTGCAGGTAGCCTCTGTGCTGGGAGTGTTGAGCAATAACAGGAAGAACACATCGTCTCAAACTGTTAACAGCGTTTTCTGTGCTTGTGAACTTGCGAGTTAATTCTTCCAAGAACAACCAGCAAGAACATTTTCCCCAAGAACACAAGTCCGTAGTTTGCATTCTTGGTATTGAGAAACGCGGTCTGAGGGTGTGCTTCATTCGGTTCAAGATGATGCATCGCTTCTACTGGACTCCGTCCAGCTTGTTAAGAATCGGTCTCAAAGACAGACCAAATTGATGGAAATGTAAGCTACAGGATGGCCAGTTATTTCATGTCTAATAGTCCTCTGATAAGGTGCAGGAATGTTGGACCAGGATACATGATAACTAATGATAATAATGTCTGATTACTGGGACCCAGGTTCCATTCAGCCCAAGATTATTAGTTCTGGGAGATGGGTCACTCATAAGCAGAATGGATAAGAAGCTGGGTCCAGACTAGTTTAATGATCGCCAGGCAGATTATTTTAAGGGGACGGAATAATGAAGGGCTGCCTTCAATCCAGGAATGGGCTTGTGAAAAATTTCATATAAACGGTTTAGATTGGATGTCTATACTAGAAAATGGGGAAAGTAGCTGAACTTTGTGGAGGGCTCCTAAGAAGCTTTGTACTGGAGAGAGACATGTATAATGGGCTTATTGTGTTGTCATTCATATATATGTTTGTATTTGGTTCCTAGTTTATTGTCTATTTTGTTGAATGGTCTTGAATATTGTAGTTTCTGTGTCATCTTTTCTTGACTTTTGTCTGGGTGGGTGGTGATGACGAGGGGGTGGGGGGGTGTTCATGTTGCGAGTTGTATGTTTTGTATGTTGTAAAAAAAAAAAGGAGGAGGAGGAGGAGATGGAAGGGAAGCTTTTCTAGGCGATTGATGCATCAGCGTATCTAATCGGCCATCATGTCTGGCGCTGCAGATGATAGAGCTGCCGGCGAGATGAGAGGCTTTTAGCCGCTGGACGGGTCAAACGCCCCTATCGTCATAGTAAAAGGCTGGCCACCATCTCCCCGCCAACGTCACTGCCCCGCCAGCTGATCAATACTGATCTAAAAGTGATGAATGAGAGCCCGATGGACTCCCATCTTTTCTTCTCCCGGCGGGAGGACGGACAACATCTTATCTCTCACTCGCTATTGTTTTTGGACCGAGGGAAGAATCGAGGGAGGTTACAGAGATAAAAAACAGAACATCTTACATATTTCCTGTCAGACGGAGCTGTTTTCAGTCTCACTGATGTGCAAAGTGTTTTCAAAGTCTTTCACAGCTGCATGACATTTGTCCACGCTAACAGCAGGAGCAGATGTCAAGGGTCAGATGGGAACTTAAGCAAAGACCCTGAAGCTGAACTCTGTTATTAATGTTTTTATTGTTTTTATTTAAGCAGGTAAAAGTCTTATTGACAGAAAAAGAGTGACGAGTGTGACAACTCATAAGCAGGTTCGTATATATACTGTACTACGGAAACGTATGCACACCAATTTATATGATATGCTACGAAATTAGGGCGACCACCGGCCGCTCGTGGGATGACCGGTCCCATGACCGTTAAAGGTCCCAGGGCATGAAAATTTCACTTTATGAGGTTTTTTAACATTAATATGAGTTCCCCCAGCCTGCCTATGGTCTGCCAGTGGCTAGAAATAGTGATACTGTAGGTGTAAACCGAGCCCTGGGTATCCTGCTCTGCCTTTGAGAAAATTAAAGCTCAGATGGACCAATCAGGAATCTTCTCCTTATGAGGTCATAAGGAGCAAGGTTACCTCCCCTTTCTCTGCTTTGCCCGCCCAGATAATTTAGCCCACCCATGAGAGAGAGACATAATGGCTTTCAAACGAGCAAAGTGGCGGTTGGTCAAGGCACACCCCATCCTCCACCTTGCCCCCCCCTCTCTCCTCCTCAATAGCTACAGACACAGAAATGGTACATCCTAAGGAAAGCTCATTGAGGGACTGGCTCTAGTGGCTGTAATTCTGCACCAAGGCTGAATTTCAGGAAAGAGACTTCAGATACAGTATTAGGGGACCACTAAGGTCTATATAAAAGAGACTTCAGATACAGTATTAGGGGACCACTAAGGTCTATATAAAAGAGACTTCAGATACAGTATTAGGGGACCACTAAGGTCTATATAAAAGAGACTTCAGATACAGTATTAGGGGACCACTAAGGTCTATATAAAAGAGACTTCAGATACAGTATTAGGGGACCACTAAGGTCTATATAAAAGCATCCAAAGAGCACCATGTCATGGGACCTTTAAGATTAGACAAAAAGATTGTGGTTTGGGTTAAAACAGCGGTCCCCTTAAATAGCACTCCCCCAGGAGAAGAACATTTTCTGGGTGAAAGTCTTGTATTTTCCCCTTAACTTCTTACGGGACATGAACTCCGCTCCCCCGAATTGAAAGCCCTGTTTTAGGAGCCAAACAACCCCCACCCCCCCAACCTCTTCTACGTGGATTCACGCTCCTTTACAGCAGCAGTCAATGTGGTGCTGACAGTAATAAATACATGGAATACATACGAATTACAGTGAATTACTTTTCGTGGCTATATGTACGAATAGTTCATGAGAACAGCTTGCACTGACGACAGGTATGAGCTGAAGGAGATGCATCTTTAGAAGGAGACAATTCAGATCCTTTACTGGAATAAAAGCCCAGCAACACTAACACAGCCCCCCTTTTCATATGAATGTTTTGGCAGCAGGCCAGGAATATTTTGTCCACAGTACAAGAAGGTCCCACAGTCAGCTTCCATTAACCTTCATTCCATCTATTCTGTTTTTGATTATTTCTGTAAATTTATTTAATGTCCATATTGGAAATGCACATAAAAACAGGTGACGAAATATAGCCTCCATTTTCACAGCCTTTCTAAAAAAAGAAATCCCCCTCTTTTTCACATAAGGCCCCACTTTTAGTTCACCCAGAAGCCATTAGTGACCTACGGGGCCTCTGTGGAGCTGATGGACCCTCAATAATACCCCAGGGAACCCACATAAACGTGATACACGCTGACATAGGATCAATAAAAAGGACAATGTGAAGGTTTAACCCAGGCATTACAATGAACATCAGTTGTTTTCTCAGTCACAGCTCTCTTCTCAGTCTGCATTTCACTGAGACGAACTCTCCTCTTCACCCGCCCGCTCGCACATAATGATAAAGGCCATGAATTAAAGCCATAAATTACCTCCTAGCATTGAGGAGTGTGATGATTAATCACTCCACAAAGTCTCCACCGAGGAGACACAAAGATACGTCTCCCTGGTGCCAAGCAGCTTCTCTCTGTTCGCCGGTGATGATTTACAGCGCGTCCGAGCGGCCGCGTTCAGCTCGGCTGTCAGCCGCTGAATCAGAAAACTGGTCGGAGATGCCAAGCTGACAAAGAGCACATGACAAAGTCTGCTGTACCTGAGAAACGCTGCAATGGGGACACTGTTTCGCTGATGACGACGACGGCGCTCTCCGGTGCTTCTTTCAGTGGCAATAATGGCCATCCGGTCAGTGACGCACTCCATAAATCAAACAGACTGCCGGTTTGTTTACCCGCCGGGGTTGGAGAGTCGTCTGAAACAGCAGTATCTGTCCCTGCCAGCTGTTCCCTTCCCCTCTCTGTCTTCCTGCAGCCTCGGCTAATCTCAGCTTTCCAACTTTTCTTTATTTCTGCTCCTTCATTGTCCTCGTAAAGAGTTTTGGGCAAACTTTACCTCTTTCTCTGCACTCCCTCGGCTATCTCTGCGCCGGAGTCGTGACTCCGTGTGCTCTCGTTAATTCACTCCCTTTTTCCTGGAAGAGCTCGGTAAAAGAAACTGTTGGCTTAACGAACCGGGGGGGGTTGTGGGTAAAGAGCTGCCTCCTTGACTTCTGTGTCTGTGTGTCCAGTGTAAACAGCAGCGTCAGCACCCGAGGCTGCCTTCACTCGCACAGCGAGCGCACCAGGGGCTTCACAGGCTGCACTGTTTGTATTTGCGTCAGAGACAGACACGTTATTTGTTTACTGTATTTAGATTTTCCTTTTTTTGGACCCCCACAAAACGGGACACTGATGCAACAAAATGCCAGAGTCAAATTCCTTGCATGCGTACACACTTGCCTGGCCATTAAAGCCGATTCTGATTCAGCTCTAAATCTTAGAAGAGAAGAAGAGTGTACTTTTTTTTATATCTAAATGAGCAAAGCTTACTCAGAAAAAGCCTGTTACTCATGTTGGGAGTTTTCTGGGCATTGACATTAGTTTCAGTCGATGCAGACGTTGTAATAGCGGTTGGTCGGAGTCGATTAAAGACTTCAAGAGTTTTTATTTTTGTAAGTCAACTTCAAACATCGTGTAAAGCTGCATCGATCTCATCGTCACTTGCCATTTTTGTTTGGAATGGGTTCCAGCCTCTGGCAGAAGACGCCTCCAGTGGGAACATCAGTCCGCCTTCTTTCTTATTGAAACTATCTGTAACGTGGACGATGAGTCTCGGGGTCTAAAAGCTACATGCATAACCATTGTTTCAACATTATGTAAATAACTTAATTTCTATGTGAAGAAGATCCTAACTACATGTTGAAATATTGATATTAAAATTATGTTGGGAATTTGTCTGTGGAGGAGGTCTAAAAGATAACCTTCATACTGTCATAGCACAATCTTTCCTATTGGACTGCCAGGCTGGGGTGGCTTACCTGCATCACAGCAGCAAGGAGTTAACAAAGGCGGAAGTTGAGATCAGACTATGAGTCGAGTGCTTCTGACAATAACGGGACGGTTAACGGGGAAACAAAACGCCACACTCGGGACGCGATCCCCGGCCTCCGGGGTGAAAGTCCTGAATTGTTTGACCCATCCACCACCCCGACCAGCCTCCTTATGCGGATTTTTGGCATTTCATACTACTCGCTACAGTAGTCGTGCTGTAACCACGACATATGCTTCTTATGTAAATAGTTAGTTTACATTTTCGTGCTGGCCACCACGACAAAAAAGTCCCTGCGAACACGTATCAATAGATTAAATAACGTGACCATTTCACAAACTGCCAACCTACGTTCTACCTGCTAACCGCTAACCAGTGCTAACATTAATTCCTGGTTAGCTGCATTGAGACCATTCGGCAGTTGTAGATTATTCTGGTGCAGTCGTCATGATAACACACACACACACACACACACCAAAATATGTGATGTGCTGTACTGAAGGACAAAGGCCGCGGTGTGTAAGCAGTGAAAAGCTTTAGTTTTCTTTGTCCTTCTCACAATGTAAGAACATTCTTAATTGAGCCATTCTGAAAGGCTTCATTTTCACTGGTGGAAAACTTCCTCTAAGGCCAAGCTGGAGACAAAAAGATGCATTTTCGAATGAATCCATGTTCATTTGGACCTGGCTTCACACAGACCGTTGGAGATTTCTTCAACATTTTTTCCACTCATCTCTTCCCCCGAGCTGAAGCTGCCGGGCCTGGCGGGGCGACACAAGTTGCAATTGATTCAAAATCCTTAGCCGCAAAACAGACCAAAGGGTCATCTATTATCCTCGCCGTCCTCGCCCGGCGTTCCCCCCTCTCGTCTCTACTCGACCCATCTTTGGCGGTCACCCGTTAAAAAGGAAACTCTGGGGACGTCATGGAGCTCTCTGCACCGCCGGCCTCGCTCCACTTCTCCGAAGGCTTGGGGCAGGGGCTAATTGGCGGATCCACCAGGGAGCCCTCCAACCGCCCAGCCAACCAGCCAGGGGGGCCCATTTGCAAGCATGTGATCTCTGCTGAACAGGGGGTGAGAGCCAGAGACGGGGGAGGAGGAGGAGGAGGAGGAGGAGGAGGAGGAGGTCGGGGGATGCTGGTGGGTCTAGAGGACTTGGGAGAAGTGATTCCCGCGAGAAGAGTGGGTGGCAGAAATAAGAGAGTGGGGGGAAACTTCTAAAACACTCTCTGAGCTGTGAAATAGCATTTTTTGGGAGCATGTCTATGTTCCCTGGGTCCTATGTTCCCCTCTTTGTATGAGACTGGGGAACAGTCTCATACAAAGGAAACATAGGACCTTTAGGGTCCTATGTTTCCTGGTCTGTTACTTTTTCCACCATTACTGCCAAATTCCATGGCAAATAGGCCTATGTAACCCTAACCCTTAACCCTAACCCTAACCCTTCCATGGCAAATAGGCCTATGTAACCCTAACCCTTAACCCTAACCCTAACCCTTCCATGGCAAATAGGCCTATGTAGGGCTACGGGCTGTTTGACGCGCATATGCAAATAGGCCTAGACAAGGAAAGATTAGGTCAGGGGTGGCTTTTTGGCTGCTCTGTTAATTATGTCACTTTATCTAACCCTATGTCACTTTATCTAACCCTTACCATTTTTTGGGGAAAAACAGGGAATTATGTTCCCCGAGCGGGGAACATAGGACCCGGGGAACATAAGGATGACCCCCATTTTTTTCCCCACAAAATTTAGAGATCATTTTTAAGAGGAACAAGACACATCTCTGAATGTCCGTCGAAGCCCTAGTGTGACCGCATTTGTGCTAGGAGGACTGATGTGAAGCATGGCAGCGCGATGCTCTACACACTCAGGGTTTTTTATTTTTTGAGGGAATGTGGGTAATTGACAGGCAGAGCTGGACTGCTTTGTGCGCTCCTTTACCAGCTCTTTGTGTTTATCAGCCCGGCCGATCGATGGTCATCTTAACCCCCCGAGAGAGCAAGGGTAGGATGGATGAAAAGTAAAGACTCCTCTTTTGTTGTCTGGGCAACTCTGTCCAGCGCCATCGGCAATGTTCCCAGAGGGGCCCTGCTCACAAAAACATGAAAGATTGAAACCATGGCAAAAAGCTAGAATACATATTTCTATTTCTTCTCCCCACTATCCCCCAATGCCCCAAGATTTCCTTTTAGAGAAAAATGCTTTCAAATAATTTGGTTAGGATCTCTCTTTGAGCTTTCTTCAGTGACCCATTTAGGTCCAGGGGGAGAAGTGAGCAGAGAGAAGCCGGAGGAGTGAAGCCACAGTGTGACACAGTTGGATTTGATCATGCAAGCCAATCCAAACTATAAACCACAGCTGCACTCCGCTGCTGCACTGTAAAGCTCGCTTCTGTGTTCTTTATGGACTGTATGTTGCTTTTTTTTTTTTTTTTTTGTTTCTGTTGGAAAGGCATATTTTTTTCTCGTCTGACAGAGCTAGAATTTGTAATAGCATGCAACTGCTCAAACTTTTCTGGTCTTAAAACATGTTGGGGGGATCCTCTTGTTTGCTGTTGATATTGCTTTTCAGGACTGGGACTGAGATGGTGCAATAATAAGATCTTTATTTAAAAAATAAACCTTAAAAGGGGAACTATGCAGTTTTTTTTTTGCTTAATTTACCTTAAAGCTGATATAGGTAAGATTGTGAAGATCCAGGACTTGGCCAACAAATTTGAACATCGACAACTTCTCAGTACCTCCCCCCTTTCTGCTGTGGCCCAAACCGTCTCCTAAGCCCCTCCCACACAAGGGAGTTTGGCAGAACTGCCGGCATGTCAGACAACATGTTCAATAACTAAACACTAACACAATGTTAACTTTACTCACCAACAGTAAAACAATGCTAACTAGCAGGCTAGCGTTAGCCATTATGGCATCATATCAGACCGACCACTGTGCAAACGTTACTATCATCCTCCCCAACGTAGCTTTGTGGACTTTTGACTACTAATAACCAAGTGAAAGATAAATCATTCATGGTCATTATGTTACCGGTCGAGATGAAATGTGGCTACGTCTGCATCGTTCTTCTGGTGGTCGTCTCGCTCCCCCCTTAGAGCCTGTGAGCGGAAAAACCACCCTTGCAACTTTGGGCCGGCGATGTGAATATCTACTGATCTGATTACAGCAAAGACAACTTCAGCAGTGTTGAGGGCAAAATAGGCTCCAGAATATTTCGTTCTGTATTGACAGGTGCAATATTTGAAAATTGATAATTATTTATTAGTATTTTTTTAAATTACATTTATATATCTGCATTTGTCAAAACCTCGAGACTTTCAAACAACAGGTCATTTATTAATATGTATTTGTGTCTAAATGACATATAAACATATTTTCCTATTCTATTTATATACACACACACACACACACACACACACACAGTCAGTTTTCAGCTGAGCTCAGCAGTTGTTCCATCGGCTCTCACTAAAGTTGATGGACAGAAGATACTCGTCTCCTGGGAGATAAAACATCAGCCTGTCTGTTAAATCTCCATCTAAAACACTTAGGACAAACAGCTCTTCATATCTTTTCCTTTTTATGTCTTTTATTCCTGTTACGTTTGGCTGTAAACATCTCAGTGGTTTGTACTCTGCCTGGTCTTCAGTAACAAACTTCGGTGTCACTGTTCTGAAGTAGCGGCACTAATAAAGTTAATTATATTGACTGTCTGTTTGGTGTGATTGGTGTTTAGAAAAGCACCGGCAGGTGTCAGCTCTAATTTAACCAACCTGCTGATTCAATCTACATAAAGTGTTCCACCATGTTTGGTTTCAGTCTGAACACACGATCCATACACACACACACACACACACACACACACACACACACACACAGTCTCACAGTTTTACAGTACAATGCAGTCGAGGGTTATGATGAAGGTTATGTTTGCATTCTTTTGTTTTTACTTCTAAATAATTTGTTTTTACTTCTAAATAATTTGTTTTTATTAACTGTTTTTAAACTGGGTATGATTCAAACTTGGTGTGAACGCTTGGGTTTGCGGTTCCCGGTAGACTAAAGTAAAGCTGTATAATATTGTTGTGTATGTTTCTGCATAAAGTAAGAAGAAGAAATGATCATTCTAAACTCATGAGTAATTTAGAAACTGAGTAAGAAACTGAGAATACCTTTAAACCCTACAATAAAGTGGCAATCCTTAAATGGTGCCATGCCACACAAAACCATTTTTACTTGCATGTTTTGAAATATGTTCTCCCCCAGTGGCGGATCTAGAAAATGTTACATAGGGGGGCAAAGGGGTAGCGAGAGATCTTGGTAGGGCGGCAGGGGAAGACGGTACATGGAAACCCCCATACGTAAACTGCTATGCCCTACTACGCCCCACAACGCCCTGCTATGCCTTAAACTGCTACAACTATTATTTCTAGTCATAGTTCCATTATCTTTTTTGTTACTATAATTACCATTATTATGAATCATAATTCTCTATATCTGTATATCTGTATCCATCTGTATCTAACCGGCAGCGGCCACCAAGACCCTGGATCTGTCTGATGTTTCTGCCCAAAAGGAAGTTTTTCCTCGCCACTGTTGCACCAAATGCTTGCTCTTGGGAGAATTGTTGGGTCTTTGTAACTTAAAGAGTGTGGTCTAGACCTATTCTATCTGTAAAGTGTCTGGAGAAGAGTGAACTGTTGTTGTATATGTAAATATTTACATATCTAACCCTATAACATATACAACAGAATGGAAATAGCCAAAAACATGTCACGACATGTTATGTTACTGTACTGCAATTTATATGGAAGGAGAATATAAACCAACCATATGGTCCAGGGGTAACTGTAGCCTCCTCTTCCTCTCTGTCATCTTCATCTGCCTCCTCCTGATCACTCTGTGCCTCTGTCCCTCTCTCTGAACCTGCAGCCTCCTCTTCATCCCTCACTGTCAATTCTTCCTTTCCCTCTTCTCTTTCACTCATTTCTGCATCTCCTTCTGTGGTCTTCTCCTGCTCTGACCTGCCTGGTCTCTCCAGTTTACTGCCTTCCCCTTCTTCATTTCCCTCCTTCTCTTCCTCCTGTGCACATCTCAGGATTTTCTTGGCTGGCAATATCCCCACTTTTAGGCTTCAGCTAATATCTCCAGCTACTCTGGCCTGCAAAAGTCAAGATGTGAAAAGCTCTTGTTATTCTTCTATTACATTACACCGTATGGCCCTGTAGCTAATATAAGTAGCCTAAAAAACATAACATCAGACGAGATTTATTACATGCACACATCAGTTATGTTTAGACTAGCCTTCTTAACCCCGTTGTATTTGTTGTTTTCCCAGTTTGACAGTAAAGGATGTTGCCTGGTTTAATTTGTGCAGCGTTATTGTCATGATATGTGAGAGGAAGTGGATTTTATAATACTCCTTAACTAATCATATACAAATGATTGGTCTCAGCAAGCACTGTGTATTGTGTTGTAACGTAACGCACCACCGACACGGCGACCCTCTGTAAACATTATGAATTCAAACATGCCAGTTTGTAATATTTTGTATTATGCTCTTCTTGTCTTTACTGAAATCAAACTAATCAAACAACAGAATGCGCTTACAAACCAGGAGGGAGCGATTTGACTTTTGGCTAACGTAATAGACGCGCTGTTGTTGATGCTGACTCACCTTTAGCAGACATTACATTTATTACAAATTTAACTTTACATGAAACGTGTATTTTAACTGACTTCACTTTCTGAGGATCGGCTCGGTCGCTCCAGTCTTTGCCGGGATGCAGGGCCACCGCCCCGCAGCAGACTCGCTGTGTGTGTGTGTGTGAGCCAGACTGGGCGAACCCCGCTCTGCACGTTTGATGCAGGGACGTAGCTAAGTATTTGAGGGGCAGGGGGCTAAGATTACATCTACAATTATTATTTATTATGAATTAATATAAATTGTTTGTTTCAATGTTTTAAGAAGCCTGTGCACATAGTGGCAGTTTGTTTTTACAAGCAAAGTTTTTTGAACACCAAAGTTAGGGGGGCAGCTGGGGGGGCAAGGCCCTACAGTGGGGGGGTCAGCTGCCCCTCCCCTTGCCCCCCTGTAGATCCGCCCCTGTTCTCCCCATATGTGTTTGTTATGTCGTGAACATGAAAATGAACTGCTACCTCCTCTGTCAGCTCCAAGGGGGTAAGTGAGTGTTTGGCAAGCGTAGCGCCATTTTGATGCTAACAAGCACTCATCCCCCGTTAGCATCCCATTGATTGCCATTCATTTTGGCGCCACTTTGACAGCGAATAACTTTACATCTGAAGCGTTTAAAGACTCTATTTGTCCGTTGTTTATTTCTAAAGAAACACAACAATGTATAAAAGGCTCCATTACCTTGTATCTCATGTTATGGCTCCACAGCAGACGCTTTTGTAAAAAATAGGCTAACGATTGTGTCACATAGTAGAGGAATTACCTTATAGTACAGGAGAAGCTCGCAGACAGTTTGGACTTACATTAGCTGTTTAACTACTTAAATAGTATTAATAAAGATGTAAGTAAACCTATTGTGCAAGTTGCATTTAGTGCAGTGTTGTGATGTGTATGAGTCTCGTCTAACGTTCATTGATGACGTGTTGAAAAGTTTTATTGCCTGTGTGTAGGAATGATGCTGTTGGAGCCCCCCTCTGTTGGACCAGTGGTCGGGGTTATCCACTGTTTGTGTGTAAATGAGAGGCCAAACCGCAGGAAAATATCTGCGTCTTCCCTTCATGTAAACGGGGCCTCAATGGTAAGCAACAATCCGGCAGAGAGAGGAGAGTCAGACTGGTCTTTGAAGGCAGATGATGAGCAGGATGAGTTGCAGGTGCGCTGATTGGGATTGGTGCCAGGTGTGGGGAGAGTCAGCAGGGAGGGTGGGCGGGGGCGTGTCCACACACTGTGGAACATGCAGGGGGAAACAGAAACACAGGCAGACAGACAAAACACACACCAGATTGTCACCATGCGGCAGGTGGGGGCGTGACAAAAACTGCATTTGCCAGACACCCAGTTCGTAATACTGCGAATATATAAATAGCGGGCCATAGGCTCAATCACCAATGTGTTACCTCCTTCAGCGGTAGATAGTGACTTAACAGACCTTTATTGGAAATGAAAATCTTCAGCTGTCAATTAAAAAAAAAAAAAAAACTCTCATTAACTCAAAAGACCTCAAAACAGAGAGTTCATCTCTACCAAGGCAGAACAAGTTCAAAATGCCGTATGTCTCAACGTTGCTTATTTTACTCATTCTTGGATTTGAGCACTTGTTTATCTGCCCGTGGCCTAACTTTCTGCCAAATCTCATTCAAATTTGTCATGTTTTTGAGACATCCCCCTAACAAACAAACAGAACCAAACATATGATCTCGTAATACGCAAAAATTAAATAAAAATAGCCGTGTTTCTTGAAAGACGTTCACATTTTTAAAGCTTTCATAAGATTTGTTGGGGGAAGAATTTTGAACATGCAAACACAATGCAAGCTATTTTTTTTTCTAGCGACTTTGCAGGTGTAAAAAACAATAATTGGTGTAAAGTAACAATTATCGCCGCAAACACTCCAATCTGTCAGCGGGGAAGAAATCCATTTTAAGTTCATAATAGTTTCTCAGGGCACCGAAGTGCTCCAGCGCCATGTGTCTTCATTTCTGTAGGTGATCTATTCTTAATGTGATGATTTTGGGTATCAAGTTCTGAGTATTTATTTTATATTAGGCTACACGAAAGGAATGAGGAAGTGCCAAAGTGGTGAGCTAATTCCACTTTATACACAGAGTGTCTGCATCTTAAAGGTGCAATATGTAATATTGTGTGTAATACTGGCAGCTAGCGGTTAAAATAGTTACTGCACTATCAATTCAAAATACTGGAGAGTCGTTTCCCCCACCCCCTCCTGCCCAGACTCGAAGTTCACGGGGGTTGCCAGGCTGAGACCGCAGCATTCACAACAATGTTGCTAGACGCTTTTCTCACAACCAGACATTACTCCACAGCACAGCGGAGTAGCTAACGGTAGATGCTAGTCTCACATAGCCAGACGTTACTCCACAGCACAGCAGAGTAGCTAACGTTAGATGCTAGTCTCACATAGCCAGACATTACTCCACAGCACAGCGGAGTAGCTAACGGTAGATCTCACATAGCCAGACATTACTCCACAGGCTAGCTAACGGTAGATGCTGGCTATATTGACAGTCATAAAAGCCCGTGCTCACACGGAGCTCTGTAACCAACTGACAGACACACTTTTTCGGCTTAAAATTACAGTATGAACCGCTAAAAACACAACAACCTCACTGTCCTCTCCACACGCCAGTCAGGCACACTTCCTCGGCTTAGAATTACAATACAAAACGCTAAAAATACCACTACCTTGCCGACGGAACACACTTCATTGGCTTAGAATTACGGCAACAATCGCTAAACACACTGCAAACTCACAGTCCTCTCTTTCCGATTTACAGCCCCCTCTCGTGGCTTAAAATAACTCACCGTTTTCGGCTCCAGCCGCTGAAGAGGCTACACGCTGTAAACAGCCATGGGCTGCTTGCCTGGTCCTCCCGGTAACGTTAACAGTAAGCAGGGTTAGCATGACCAGTCGGGATCACTTTACTGGCTATGTCTCAATTGTTTTTGCGAGTAACCAACTCGGGTACTCTAGCTATATAATTCAATGTGAGTACACAAATGTTGAAATGACAAAAAATGCCCATCCCTAGTAGCTGTGATAAATTAGCATGAAGCTAATGTTTACCTGTTCAGGAGAAAATTAGCCAACTCTGCGTCCTTTTGGGATCTAAGCTGTCTCCATCTTTCAAATACATCTCCAATATTTACCAGGGGGTTGTTACGTCTCTGGTCACGCAACTGTTAGAAACATGCTGTTTTCATTTTTTTATGTCATGTAGAATCTATCTCCGTTGATCCTGTTTGTTTGTTTGCTGCTTTCATGGCTGTACTACCGTTACAGCTGTAGCGCGCTGGGTTTACGTTTTTACAGGTATATCTGGCAACCCGGCCTGCCTGTCAAACTGGGCCGTTGATAACAACACACAGATCAAAACATAAACATAAATTCCGTCACGGAATGTAAATTTCAAAAAGAAAAAATACTGACATTAGCATTGTTGTCAGAAAAGATAGTATTTCAGTTTAACATGTTTCCTTAATATCTGATGAGGCATTGGTGTCATTTTTGGATTTATTACAGTACAAATATTACATATTGGACCTTTAAACCAAGTCACCTTCCAGCAGTAGAAATAGATCTTTTGGAATATTGGAAACAGGTGAAAAAGTCTCACCCCTCAAGCAGACATTTAGGAGATAGCAATTAGAAGAAATGACTTGTTAAGATGGATTTCTTGCAATGTAGCCTAATTTCCAAGTATGCCTCCAGGGGAACAATTTCATTCTCTTTAAGAAACATTGTTATTTTATTTGTCTACAGTGCTAACTTTCCTATCTTCAGACTCCAGATCCACTGAAAGTCTCTGTCCTCTTTTTTTCACATTTGTCTGCATCCCCAGCAGCTTCTGTCGACTTTATTGTGTGGTTTTCTTAACTGAGGTTCGAGTCTGTGACCTGTTACTCGTCACTGTAGCAGGACGAGGCGAACCGAAGCTATTCTTCTGCGGGGGTGTCGGGAGGCGTTAACACTTGTACTCCACTACATCGCCTCATCTGGCTGCGCTGCGGCCTTTTATCCTCTTCTTGTCCCGCTGACAGGAAGTGGTGGTTGGGGGCTGGTACCTGCCACATACTGTGACATGCTCACAAAGCGATCGGGAGATTCACATAAAGAAAAAAAATGCGGGAGGGGGGGAAGAAGAGGCTTTTACACTGAAAGGCAGCGGTGGCTGCGGCTGCTATCAGCAGCTCTTTGTTGCTGGAGAAAAGCCAGAAGGTTTCCTCCACTTTATCTGATGGACTTGACGTCCGAGCTTACTGCAGACACCTTACTGTGGCTACCCACCGCCCCCCTCCCTCTGGGGGTCGGACAAACCGTAAGGGCAGGACCAACCAACCACACCTTTTCAACAACAGGATCCCAAAATCCCTCAAGTGCAGTTTGAATGCCACGTCAGAGCTGTTCTGTCTAGTGCTCGCCACAGTGCTCAGTCCTTTCTCTAGCCAGAAGAAGAGTCCATCAGCCCCACGACGACTAACTGCGCAAAGGAAGGTCTGGCTAGTCCACGCAGCATTCCTTATGGGAGAAAAACGTGCTCGGGTTTATTGGCATTTCTTTAAACCAATCACAATCGTCTTGGGCGGCACTAAGGTGACCAGATTTCTGAGACAAAATCCGGGGACATTTTCAGCTCAGAAGTGTAAATACCTCCAAAACAGGTAATGTTTTTATCTTTTTAAACTTAAATCGGGGACAATGCCCCAGGGGTGTCACTAGACCTAGAGCTGCACTGGGGCACAAGCCCCCCCAGGACATCGCTGAGCTCTGAGCAGTGCTTGCTCTGCCTGTCTTGAGCCTGTAGGGTGCGCGACTCCGGAAGGAACCTTTTTAGGTGGAACATGTGTACGTTCTAAAGTAGTTTTAGTCGTGCAACAGAAAACTCAGATTGGACAGATAGTCTAGCTAGCTGTCTGGATTTACCCTGCAGAGATCTGAGGAGCAGTTAACCATAGTCCTCAGAAATCCACCAGAGGTTAGAAGGCCAACACAAAGAAAGAGGAAGGGGACGGACATGCGGCAGAATTTAAAAGTAGAACGTTGTGGATACAGACTAGGGTAACACAGGCAGCAGGATTTGCAGCCACGATTTTGTGCCAACTCATAATAAAGATTGAAAAGCATGGCTAAATACTGACGCAAATGCTTTTCATGACCATCAAAGTTGTTTTACTAGTCAACCAGTCTGGATCACCGGAAGTGTCCATTTCCACAAAAATCTAAAAAGACGACTGTGATTGGTTTAGAGAAATGCAAACAACCCAGAGAGTTTTTTTTCCTCCTATCCCAGAATGCATCTGTGGTGTAGCCCGAACCAATTACTCCAGAGCACTTTGGCAATCTGAAGGTCTGGCAATGCGAGGCTATATAAGTCGACTTCAAAAACCTGAAGAGCTTTATTATTCTCATCCCTGCTTTTGCTGGCGCTGTTTGTCGAAAGTAGAAAGATGTTTCAATTTTTAAATTCTGCCTTCCAAAAGCTGTTCTAATTGGATTGGTTGTCAAACAGCTGTCTCTGAGCACGACACCAGAGCTGTTTGACTCAATCAAAGATGTCGACCGTGATTCACAGGGTCGGAACAACATCTGTTTGTAGTCGTGAAATCAGGACTTCGGCTCTCTATAACGGGAGAGAACAGCCGTTCATTTTGTTATTATATCATATTATTGTTCATCCACGTGACGATCGCCACACCCAGCCCAGAGGTGTGGACCGAATTACCACCACATTATCGGCCATTACCGCCAATTTCCTAACACAAAACTAGACACATGTGTTGGAAAATCTCAGATCGTAATGTAAATAACATTCTACAGTATTTGTAGGGGCTGCAGAATGCAAAAACGCAGGTCTGAACAAGATAAAAGGCATTCTAATAATGCCAGAAGAACAAATATTCAAACATGACGCATTATACGCTTTTCCGAATATTGTATTGGGAAAACATCCCCCTGTGGCTCACTGAATCCTGCTTTTCTTTTTGAGCCCAAAGCAGAGAGGATATTTCGAGCATGGTATAACCTCTCATCTGTTTTAAAGCTGTTCATCATTACTACTCCTCTCCCTATTGTTTGGGGCGTCTTCTCTCTGAGCCCGATGCATTAAAAATTGAAAGCATTCTTTGTGTCGATGCAGCGGTGAAGGGAGGGGAGAGAAAACAGCGACGAGGCTCTTTTGAGTGCTACTCCTGTGCTCTTGAAAAGCCCCGACATCAACGAAACGGGGAGGGAGAAGGGAGAGAGAGAGAGGAGAGAAAAAAAAAAGGCGACATGAATAAGTCGTTGTCACTCTGTTTGTTTTTGATGTTGAGATGTTAAAAAAAAGCTGTCGGGAGTGCGGCGGTTGCGGGGAGACAAGCACATACAGTACAGGATGTTAGATCCCTCTCTCAGAGGAGTCTGACACAGAAGAATAAGAAAATACACATCACAGATGCCGCGCTCGTCTCCAACAAGTCACCACTTCATGTTCAGCTGCTCCGACAAAGGCCTTCTGAATCCAATGTAGTTATTATTATTATTATTATTATTATTATTATTATTAGTATCATCATTATGAAGCCTTCCTTATGTTTTTTTTTAGTTTTTGGACTACATGTGCATATTTTTTTAACCCATTGAGACCTAAGGGAAAAAGCTCACGACCAGTCGAACAACAAACGCTGTGAACAACAGGTTCTCACTCCCATCTCATAAAACAAAACTAAACGCTGTTATGAACCCAACATGGTTCTCTTTTATATAGGCCTTAGTGGTCCCATCTCATAAAAGTCTCTTTTATATAGGCCTTATGGTTAATACTGTATCTGAAGTCTTTTTATATAGACCTTAGTGGTCCCCTAATACTGTATCTGAAGTCTATGTTAAAGGTCCCATGACATGGTGCTCTGTGGATGCTTTTATATAGACCTTAGTGGTCCCCTAATACTGTATCTGAAGTCTCTTTTATATAGACCTTAGTGGTCCCCTATAGACCTTAGTGGTCCCCTAATACTGTATCTGAAGTCTCTTTTATATAGACCTTAGTGGTCCCCTAATACTGTATCTGAAGTCTCTTTTATATAGACCTTAGTGGTCCCCTAATACTGTATCTGAAGTCTCTTTTATATAGACCTTAGTGGTCCCCTAATACTGTATCTGAAGTCTCTTTTATATAGACCTTAGTGGTCCCCTAATACTGTATCTGAAGTGTCTTTTTACCCTTAGTGGTCCCCTAATACTGTATCTGAAGTCTCTTTTATATAGACCTTAGTGGTCCCTTGTATCCTTTCCTGAAATTCAGCCTTGGTGCAGAATTACAGCCACTAGAGCCAGTCCCACAATGAGCTTTCCTTAGGATGTACCATTTCTGTGTCTGTAGCTATTGAGGAGGAGAGGGGGGGGGGAGGGGGGAGGGGGGCAACGTGGAGGGTGGGGGTGTGGTCTTGTTAGTGGTATAGAAATAGAGATTTATTTTTACTTTACCCTCTGCCCCGATGACTAGCATTATAAGCTAATTAGCGGTTTGTGATAAAACTGGTCACACTTGATTAGCATGAAAACATATCCCAGAGAACGGTCGACTCGATACACGTGTTATTAACCCCTAGGTTCATTTTGCTCCGGAAGATTGGTCCTCTTTCGTTACCTTCTTTTGTCGCCTTTTTTTTGTGTTTAGTCTGGCTCAGCGCATAGTGTCCTACAGTTGTACCGCTGATCCACCCCTCGCTCTTCCCCAGCTCCGCCCTCTGGTGCATATATATATATATATATATATATATATATATATATATATATATATATCTCACTTCTGGCTCCAAAAAAACAACATTGCGACAAACAAAAAAAAACAGTGTAGTCCACAAACCTATTGGTGACGTCACGGTCACTTCTGTTTCTATAGCAACAACATGTAATTACATTTTGTTAATTTATACGTTTAAATAAAATATCAAAGTTCTATTATGGGCTGATAAAACTTCACTTTTTAGGCTAATAATAATAATAATAATAATATGCCTTATAAAAAGGCATTAGATCATCTCCAAAATGCACTTCCATGATGTTTTTAAAACTTCTTAGTTTCTTAGTTGACATTTTGAACATATGTGATTTTCAGTCACGTGCAGGAAACTTCATCAGCTGCATCTCATGACTGACTGAAAGTTTTTTCGGTCTGTCGGAGAGTCTTCCAGGTCTGACGCACTGTCCCGTTTCAGCTGAGAAGCCTCGCCTGAGCCCCAGGGGAAAAACACCTACAGCCCTACATCCATCCATCCATCCATCCATCCATCCATCCATCATCCATCCATCCATCATCACCCCTCCTGCAGTCCTGACTGCATGCAACAGAGGGCAATCTCCCCCCAGGAAGGCAATGGAAGGGGTGGGTGGGGGTGCTGATTGACAGCAGCAGCGTTGGAGAGAAAGAGCAGTTTGCCTTGAGTTGCCAGATGCCCCGCTGAATAGAAGCTTACATGACGATGGGATGATTTGAGTACACATGCAGCTTCTTGTTGGGAGGAAAAAAAACTGAAAATTTGGATTCTTCTGTTCTACAAGCTGCTGAGACTAGAGGCAAGATTAAAAGCTTCTGGGTTCATGGTGTCTCACTACTTTTGGGGTTTTCGGTATGATTCAGTGCTTGCATTTGTTTGTGTGTTGTGTTTTTTGTGTTCTCCACCTGCTCTGCAAATATGGGATCATCCTGCTGTGCATCGCTGCCTTTAATGTCAGATATCTGCATGACTGTTCAACTGCAAGGAAACGAGATGCTCCGATAGACAAAAACACAGCTGAATGCAACAAGTCCTCCAAAACCATACGACGATATCGGTCGTCCACAGGAGCGTTTCATAAATTAGCTCCCCTAGCGGCAAACCAGGGAATGTTAACGGACAGTCACGGTTTTGAACGCATCGTCAACGTTGTGAAACGGTCCCAGTTTGGTTGGGTTTAGGCACAATAACTACTTGGGTTATGTTTAGAAAAAGATTTTTCAGACATTTAATACATCAAACAATCAGTTTATCAATCGAAGGAAAAATCAGCAGATAAATCAATAATGAAAGTAACTGTTTGTTGGTGTATTGCTAGGTGCACCAGGAATATGGTCCAACACGTGCATGTACGTTCATGATAACTTACTGTAGTCTAAACTACAGATATTTGTTTTAACACTTTTTTAATTTTTTTTTTTACAGATTAAACAAACCAAATATATCTTATTAATCTAAGATTTTTCTTAAAATTAGGCCCTGGTTTCCCACATTTCAAAGATTTTTCTTAAAATTAGGCCCTATATTCCCCAGTTCTCGGACATTTTCAAAATTAGGTCTTGTGTTCCTACATTTCCCTTCAATTTAGGCCCTATCCTCCCACAACATTTTTTAGGGTTAGGATTAGGGGGATAAAATCTGATACAAATTTATGTAAAAGGAAATGTGGGAACATAGGGCCTAATTTTGGAAAAACAAATCTTAGGAATGTGGGAACACAGGGCTGTGGGAACATAGGCACGCTCCCTAATCAGTGAGCTGTAGATGGATTTTCTTTTATCTTTAGACAGAGCCAGGCTGGCGGTTTCCCTCTGTTTCCAGTCTTTATGCTAAGCTAAGCTAGCTAGCTACAAGCTCCAGCGTCATATTAACCAGACAGGTAACTCAACTTACTCTTGGCAAGGACGTGAATAAGCACATTTTCCAAAATTGTAATGCTAGTGCTTTAATAAACAAATTACCACTCACTTTCAAATGATACAAATTGTTCCCAATAGAATGATATTGAACATTAACGCGCAGGTCAATGAGTTACTGACTCACCTTTCAGAAGAGATAATGTCTGTAATCAAAACGGTTTCAGGAGCAGCACCATTTACTTATTCTTTTCAAATGTGTCCATGTCAAGGACAGAATAGACTCTTGAAACTTCATTATGAGGCATCACAGTGAACATCCATCCGTCCATTATTTCTATTATTCCTATGAGGTCATATAAATCATTGACGTTTTGATTTACTTGAAGTACTTTCTCGGCGGAGTTAAAAGGCGTGTGCTCGAGATGATACAAAAGATGAGAGGAGCCGGGGCTGACTTTACTGTCTGACTATAAGTTGTCGTGACGGAAGACTCAGTGACATTTGTGTAAAAAAAAAAAAAAAAAACACAGACTTGTCAAAAAAAAAAAAAACTAACATGTTTCCATTAGGAGCTTTCCGTCAGCTTCTCGGACTGAAAGGGGCCGAGCGGAGCAGACGCGCTGGCAGGTGGCACAGCTGAGCTGAATGATGGCGGCTAGACTGGAAACACTGGAGGAGAAGGACAGGCTCAGGAGAGGAGGAGGAGGATGGAAGTATAGCATAGACAGTAAAATAAATGGACCAACAGATCCCGTGTCTCTGGATCGAGACCAGTGAAGGCTGTTAGAAGCACTTTCCCGGTGCTGGCTGAGTGTTACTGAGCAGCCTCCAGCTGAGCTTGAAGACGTAGATGTGACGTGAGCAACCTGTCTGAAAGTGTGAAGTCTTCTGGTAGCTGTGCCGAGAGAAATCTCAATCATTCCCAATCTTACAGAGACGGAGAGCGTCTGTACTATACGGTAAGTCCTCTACTATGTGACAGTAAGTTTCGTGGTTCTGACACAATCGTTAGCTTATTTTTATAAAAGCGTCTGCTACGGAGCCATAACGTGAGATACAAGATGAAGGAGCCTTTTATACATTGTCGTGTTTCTTTAGAAATAAACAACGGACAAATAGTCTTTAAACGCTTCAGATGTAAAGTTATTCGCTGTCAAAGTGTCGCCAAAATGAATGGCAGACAATGAAATGCTAACGGCGGGTGATGGCTTAATAGCAAAAACATGGCTCTATAGGAGCTAACTTGGATATATATATATATATATATATATATATATATAAAAAAGAGATTTGTGAAATGTTTGTTTTTTTCCACTTGGGACTACAAGGGTTCAAAATGAACCAGATTGAGGCCGGGTTGGCTCAGTGGGTAGAGCAGGCGCACATATATTTAGAGGTTTATGCCTTGATGCAGAGATCCAGGGTTCGACTCCGACTTGTGACCATTTCATGCATGTCTTCCCCCCTCTCTCTCTCTTCCCTTTCTCACCTGTCCTGTCCATTAAAGGCGGAAAAGCCCCCAAAAAATAAAACATGAACCAGATTAAATGGGTGTAGAAATAAAAAAATAAAATAAAATTGCTGATGCTTCACGCAGGACACAACGATCTACTACATGAATATGAAAATGACGCGACTCCTATGGCTTTGGCCATCCAAACTCCAACTGAGCGCCAATGAGATTTTGAAGCGGCACTCTCCACCGCCGTCATCATCAAACCACCAGTTGAGGCGAAGAATGGAGAGAGATGTTGATCCCTGCAGAGTTCAGTGACGAGGAGCGATGAAGCTGCTCTGAAGTCTGAGGGGGGAGAAAAAACACTTCACTAACACACTGGATTTCCTTTTATTTCTCACCCGTCGATTTAAAATGCAGTACTACTGCCATTCTCTTCTTTGACAGCCGGATGGAGTTTGTCGTGTATGTAGCAGTTAGTGGAGGAACGTATATGTATGCATGTATAAAAGACACTAAGGAGGGAGACCGCATTGTTTATATCTGGTATTGATTCATCTATCTAAATCAGGGGGGTCAAACTCATTTTCACTAAGGGCCACACCAAGGGCCAGACATGTATAGTTTATTGATGTGCTTTTGTTACTGCATGTTACTTTTTTGTTCTGACTTTTTTGTGGCTTTCTCAGACATTTGTCACCTTTTTGTAAATTTTTTGCTTTTTCCGACTTTTTTGTACACTTTTTGTCGCATTTTTGTTGACATGAAGCCCTACAAAAGTCATCAGAAGAGTTCCTTAGCCATCACAGAATTTAGCAAATCAAGCAAAACAAGGATACATTTTCTTGTGTTTCACAGCCTGAGTATGAGAACTCTCTCTCTGCTTCTTCTGGGGGAATTTCTGAGTCTCAGAGTCGGCAAATCTGCTTTGAACGTCAGGTAACTGCAGTTTAAAAAGCACTTTCCTGTGTTTTTGGTTTGGCGCACAACTAGGAAGGCCAAAATTATACGGACCGGTTCTAAATCTGCAACGGACCGGATTTGGCACTCTAAATCAATAAGAAGCAGGTATCGCAGTGTACTTCAGTTTCGATCGGTAAAAAGAAGGAAGGTTTCTGAAGGTAAACAGAAGCCTCTCTGGTGCGTTTGGGTCTCAGGTTTGGGTTTCTCCATCAGCCCACCTTTCCTTCAGCTCTCCTCCCATAGTCCTTGATTGATTGGACGAGTGTGTGTTTTGGTGTGATTAGCCAGCGTTAATTAGGATCCATGCTTTTGTTGTAAACACAGGGGATTAGCCTATCAAACAATTAATACACTAATCAGCTGCTCCCTTTCACTGTCATTAACGCTGCTTAGCAACTATCACAAAACCCTTTTCTTCTTCATCTTTTTGCTCATTTCAGTTTATTTTTTTTCTCCAAAAAAAAAAAAAAAAAAAAAAAAAAGAGCTCTGGCAGTCCATTCTCATTTTCTGCTTCCTTCGTGAATTGGTCTCAGAAGGAAACAGCAGGCCGATTGCATTCGTCCAGCTAGTTCTTTTTTAGTTTTTGTTATCCTGACACGCCGTCATTAATTCCCTCACAGTTCATTTTTCCTCTTTTCAGAAAACCTGATGTGCGCTACAGGTGGAGCAGCAGTGGATCTATTTAGGTATTTAAATCTGTCGCCAAAGAAAAAGAAGCAATGCCAAACAAAGACTCGGAAACCTTGAATTCAACATTTCATCTCGGTAGAAGTCGTCTGCGGGAGAATTGGCAATAAAAATGTGCTCAGGTATGACAAAGTTTAATTTAGGAAGAAATATTCCAAATGAGAGAGATTTGAAATGGAGTTTAAAACTTAAATTTGCTAAGTAGGTACTGCTGTCAGGATGGACGCCTACTTACAGTTAAAATAGAGGTTGCAAAGTTAGTGACAGGCAAGCGGAGGGGGGTCAGCCCTATGTTCCTATGTGCCCTAAGATAATTTTTTGGGGCTTTTCCACCTTTAATCAGTCCCTCCAGAAAAACGCGATTATGCAATCGCATAATTCAACAAATAATCAGCCAAAGTATTTTACAAATACGCCACACTTTCACCGCATAAATTGCAGATTTCCGCGCAAAATATGTGGGGCTTGCATGATTTCATAATCCCCGCATTTTCGTTGCAAAAAAGTCACATAATATATCTTAGCAGAAAGTTGAAAAATGTTGCGTTTACTTCACACAAGAGCAGCCATTTTCCCCTGTTGCCATGGGAACATTATGAAGTGACGTAATTACGCAACGTGAACATCATCGAAAAGCAGGGTGTTGGAGGGGGGAAATCACTTTTTTTTCTCTTTTTCATCAAACTGCAATTTTTGCAAGTTCCCGCAATTTCAATGCATAAAATTGCATAAATATCCCGCATATTCCATTGCATTTTTTAAGAAAACCTGCCCCATAATCAAGGATTTTTGCCCGCAACAATCACTAAAAAACTTTTCCAGCATTTTTCTGGAAGGACTGTTTAATTGACAGGACAGCTAGGTGAGTATATGTGTCTACCCGCTGAGCCAACCTGGCCATATGTTCCCACATTTCTAAGATTTTTCTTAAAATTAGGCCCTATGTTCCCACAGTTCTAGGACATTACACACAAAATTAGGTCTTGTGTTCCTACATTTCCCTTCAATTTAAGCCCTATCCTCCCACATGTTTTAGGGTTAGGGGTTAGTGTTAGGGGGATACAATCTGATACAAACTTATGAAAAAGGAAATGTGGGAACATAGGGCCTAATTTTGAAAAAAAACCTTAGAAATGTGGGAACATAGGGCCTAATTTTGAAAAAAACCTTAGAAATGTGGGAACATAGGGCCTAATTTTGAAAAAAAACCTTAGAAATGTGGGAACATAGGGCCTAATTTTGAAAAAAAACCTTAGAAATGTGGGAACATAGGGCTGTGGGAACATAGGCACGCTCCCGCGGAGGTATGCTAAAAAAACTAACACCTGGAAGTCCTCCAAACCAGACGACGATATCAGTCGTATATTCCTACCCCTGTAATAAGACCCACAGGGGGGGTTTTCTGTCCTCATGTATAAAGCGGAGAACATAACATTCATCATCCAACTTCACTTTCGTTTTACCCACGTGACGCACAGTGTGACGTAGCTTTTTGTAAAGTAAAAAAAAGTTCTGTGTTTGTTTTACCCACCCCAACCTGCCCAGTGTTGCCAACTCTTTTCCAATGAAAGTAGCTAGCACCAGTTCCAAAAGTCGCTAAAAATAGCTAGGTGACGTCATATGCTCATTTGCATATTTGTGACGTGATTACGCAATAATTTTGCATAAAGCTTAGTGGTTGTGTCAGCATGGTAGTTAGAAAGAAATAGAAATCTTTAGCCAAATAATGGCAAACTCACTACAGGAATGTATATGAAATTATAATTATAACTTAGCTAGCCTATATTTGAAGTAAAAAAAGACATTGTACAAGGGGGGAGGGAAAAATAATGATGAAGAATTCTCAAAGAAGGCTGGCTTGCCCATGGCCAGGCCAGCTCAGCGGCGTCTTTCTCCCGTCCCGTCCCGCTGTCTCTCGTACCTACACCGGCCCCCGCGCCCTGCCCCCCCCCCTCCCCTTCTACCTGCCTGATCAGTGCTGCTGCACATGAGGAGAGAGCAGAGAGGGGAGGGGCTGCTCCTCGGTCACACAACAGAAGAGAGGAGACTGTTTTTGCGGCAACAAGAGAGAAATACCTGACGTGCTCGCCAGGCAATACTGGCGTCTTTTCTACAGAAAGCCACTAGTCGCTTTTGTGAAAAAAAAGTCGCTAAAGGAGGTCTGAAAAGTTGCTAAATCTAGCTACAGAGTCGCTAAGTTGGCAACACTGACCCTGATCCTTTGGCTGAATTTGGTGCTCTTATACTTCCTCACCTTACCTCACCTGCTTTGCTCCCCGTCATAACTGCTATGGCCACTAGAGGGCGCCGCCACTAGAAAGGTCAATATGAGACGTAATTGTTGCTGGAACAAATGACTTATGTGGGCGCAATATATAGAGCCTTCAATCATTACAAATAAAGCAGCTCTTTCACTATAAATCTCTGTTTATATTGCACCATATATTAAACTATTTATATTTATTGTACTTTCAGCAGATAACTTTACTGTGTGGTGTACTTGTGCACATGTAGTTTGTTTTGGGGTTGCTTTTCTAACTCGACAAGAGCCAACAAGAAAATGTATTCCGGTCCACTAAATGGAAAGCAACGGTGAAAAATACTTGATTAAAAAATATGAGCCTATGTCTTTGATTTTTCCTGCTTTTCAGCTTCATTAAACCCTCTCAAAGCTGTTGGGGGTAATAATTTACTAAAATGCAATCCAAGTCAAAACAAAGACATTTTTATTAAGAAGAAATTAGTACTTTCCATCATGGTGTTGTCGATATTTTTTTACCGTCCTTAGATCGACAGGATGCTGTTAGATTTTTGGAATACAGGCCAGCACTGCAGTGACCAATCAGCTTGTTCCTCCGTGTACATAAAGTGCATTCAACCCCAAAATCTGCCACCCTACGGGAAACCCGCTACACAACAGCCGTTAACAAAACATCTTAGCAGTTCAGCAAGCAGTACTTCTCCCTCACTCAAACTACACACTCCACAACTCGACCCCCCCGAGCATCCTCCAGCAAAACTCTGAAAACTCTGAAGCTAAACATATCCCTTGATAGACACATTTAGCTTGATAAATCTCTGCCTAGCTTTTACATTCTTCTCCTTCTTTCTTCTCACAAACTATGTTTTTTAGCCCATCCCAAGAAGAGAATGAACAATTTCCCCAGCTTGTGTTGAAAGAAGAATTTAGAAATAATAGCTCAAGAAAACCTTTAAGTGAGTTTATAACAGAGGATATAACGGCAGCACCAGCGTGTTTTTTTTTTTTTGACTAACGTTTTTAAAGGTAATTTTGTGTCTATTTTCTAAATCGCTGTAGCTAGACATCAGAGGATCCCAGACATCAGAGGAAACAACATGAGGCCGTACGGGCAACGCTGAAAGACAAACTACAGTCACATTTTGTAAAGGTGCAGCAGAATGCTGACTTACTTACACAGTATAATAGATTATAGTTTTTCCAAATTTCTGTGCTAACTGTGCTCATTTTTACAAAACATTTTTTTTTATCAGAATATCCATATTTTTACCATCCTCAGAATGACAAGATATATGTAAGTATTTATTAGAGATGTTCCTATACCGATACCAGTATTGGAAAAACCAGTATCGGTATCTGAAAGTATTGGAGTTTTTGCACCGATCCCATACCATGTAATTCAACGCTGAAGAAAATGTATTTAACCACGCTGTTAAACTGGATAGTAAAAGAAAGTTTGTTTGTTCGTGTTTCAGAAAAAGTTGAACCTGACCCAGGCCGACAACAACGATATGAATCATATCCCATCCATACAGGGATAGTAGTATACAGCTGTTAAAACATAGTAAACTACAGTATATGACTCACTGGTATCGGATCGGTCCTCGGTATCGGCCGTTACAGAACAGAACAGTGTCGGGAAGCAAAAAATGGAATCAGACCATCTCTAGTATTTGTGTGTGGACCCAACCAGGGTGATATTTCCATAGATAAATAAAAACCCTAACCAAACCTGAACATAGACGTAATCTAGATGATGTAGCTGGACCTCAACCCCACTACGGAGCAAAAACTGATCTAAATATGCAGACTGGCATCATGTCGTCAAATACTGACGCTTTGTTCAGCCTTTGGCATCTGATAGCACGATATATAACTTAAAGGTGCAGTAGGTAAGACGTATAAAACTACCTTTCTGTCATATGTGCGGAAACTGACCCTATGTTCCAGTAGAACTACATGAAGTAGGTAATAATCTGGCTCCTCTGGCACCACCTACAGCCTGTAGTGCAATTTGCAAAAATCCACAGCTCCCTGTTCAGATGCACCAATCAGGGCCAGTGGGATGTCAATCAATGCTCATGCACATGCATTCATTCTCCCTTATGGGGGGAGGGGCTTAGGAGACCGTTTTGGTCTTTAGCAGAAAGAGGGGAGGGACTGAGAAGTTGTCGATGTTCAAGTTTTTTGGCTAAGTCCTGGATCCTTCGCAATCCTGATCTTTACCTAAACACAAAGTATTTCTGTTTGAATTTACAACCACACATTTATCACTGCGGTACGTGGTAGTTTGACGCGTAGGGCTACCCAGTGTGTCATGAACCATTTTTTACATATAGTTATGAAAAGGTAGCACACTGTAATTCTTACGTATTCTACGTATTTATTTCAGTATGCACCACAGTGACTGAACGCTGTGTAACATGGCTCTGGTCCTCATAGCGATGAGGTCAGTGTGGATGGTTGGGTTCAAGACTTTCACCTAGAAAACGTGCGTTTGTTCCCAGGAGCATGACACTTTTGTTGTCCCTATCTCAATGTTTTAGCTGCTTTTTTCCACGTTTTTGTGTGTTTTTTTCCACGTTTTTGTGTGTTTTTTGTCGATATATATATATATATATATATATATATATATATTTTTTTTACATTTTCGGTGCTTATTTCGACATCCCATATTTTCTAATAAAAAAAAGTTTGAAAATGGGTCAAATTTAATCCGAGGACAACATGAGGGTTAAGGTGTTTTAACAGAAACGAAAAACCTTTTTCAAATCTCAACTAGTTGTGTTGGTGTCTAAACTTGACTGCTGTCGCCACATGACGCTCACCTATTTTCGGCTAAACTCAACTGTAAAGAACGCTAAACATTCATGTGACCGGCCAGCAGTTACCGTAATTTTGTCAAGCGAATCGTTGTGCATACTTTTTCCTATGATATCATACGAACTAGTTCATGAGAATGCTTTGGTAGGCCTATGAGACCAGTTAGGAATGAGAACGGTTTGAAATATGCTGCATTGTTTGTCAAAAATAAAAAATAAAATGTGTTATGTTGATAGAGGACACTGTTGCCCACTTTCCCCTAATTAGTTTTTCACAAAGATGGTGACACGCTGCAAACCAAAAAAGTCTGTAGGGGGCTTTAGAGACACTACAGACCGATCGTAATGCAGAACATGGATCACTATCTGTATAATAAAGTCATATTAGGTGAGATATATAGTTGTAACGGTGAAGCAGCAGCTTCTCTCTGACTTGCTTTTGTTCAGTGGATTTTCTGGGAGTGTTTGAGTTCAAAGCTGCAGCAGGAAAGAAAGAAAGAAGAAAAAGCAGCAGGAGCCAGTGATAATTCATCAGAGGGTTTACACTCTGCATGGGCAACGTGGAAAAAAAAAAAAAAACTAAAAATATACCTGTAATATTCTTTAATACCCTCCTGCAAATGTTCAATCAGGACAGAGATTCAGAGATTTCAAATCTCTTCCTCCCCAAAAAAGACGAGATATTAAAAGATGAACCTCGCTTTAGGATACATTCACACACACTAATTATGTTCACATTTATCACATTAAAAAAAGATGCTTAATTAGAAAATAAAAAGATAAAAACATTATTTATTCCGAGGGGGGCAATATAGCTTTACAGAACCACAGGGAACTGACCGAAGAGGTGGGGTGAAACAGAATACAGATAAGTAGAAGAAAATATATACAGATAATAGATAAAAAGTTAAGAGAGCTACAGTATATAAAGTTTTTCCAGACAAGTGTGCATAAATAAAATGTACAAAACAAATAGTGCTGTTTCCTGATATTCCAGATAAAAGATTGGGACTAGATTTATATATAATATATTTTTTTTAGGGATGGCAATGACTCCACCACTTTGGTCCAGACTAAAGTATCTCAACAAAAACAGGACGGATTGTTATGGTCCCCAGAGGCTGTATCCTGCTGACTTTGGCGATCCCCAAGTCTTGCTTTGCGCTGCGGTGGTAGGTCTGGCTAGTCCACACAGCATTCTGAGATGGGAGGAAAAACGTGCTCTGGTTTATTGGCATTTCTTTAAACCAATCACAATCGTCTTGGGTGGCGCTAGGCGCCGAGCGGAGCCACGGTGCCTCTGCTAAATAGCCTCGGGAAGAAACTTGTTTTGGTGGAACTTGTGTACGTTCAAAAGTAGTTTTAGTCGTGCAACAGAAAACTCAGATTGGACAGGTAGTCTAGCTAGCTGTCTGGATTTACCCTGCAGAGATCTGAGGAGCAGTTAACCATAGTCCTCAGAAATCCACCGGAGGTTAGAACGCCAACACAAAGAAAGAGGAAGGGGACGGACATCTGGCCGAAATTTCCGGCGGCACCTTAACAATCCCGGAAATTAAAAGTTGTGGATATAGACTAGTGATCCCCTAATTTTTCCTCTAGCGCCACCATGAGGTTCACTTTATTCTGTCCAGTACTTTGGTTTATGATCAAATACCCTAAAAACTAAATGACATTCCCATCATCCTCAGCTGTACTATGCTTAGCGCTAATTACCAAATGTTGCGCTCACATTCTAAATTAAGATGTGTTAGCATTTAGCTCAAAGTGTCACTGTGCCTCACAGAGATGCTACACTGTAAAATATTACAGACCCATTTAGTTATGTCCACTTATTTCTTATTTTTAACTGAACAAGCTTATACAAGTTGTGGATTTTGAACTCAACTTTATGAGTTTTTGAAAGTTAAACTTGCATTTATTCATTGGGTTGACTATTTAAAAAAATGTATGTGTTGATTGAACTTGGGTATGTAAGTTAAGTTATCTGTTGAAAAAAAGCGTGTGTGTGTGTGTGTTGCAACAAGAAAGAGCTGCCTTTTGAGTTTAAAATTTCTTCGTCTTCTTCCATGGCAAAGTTAAAGCATGGACTCAATAAATTAATTATACACCGCAGATAAGTGATGTAGCCTGTTCAAATTTCTACTAAAATATAACACGTGTTGTGGCAAACAAGAAAGCAGTGGTGCCCGGCGGAGGGAGTACCTGTCAACAACTTGTGAATGTCACTCTTCTCCAAAAGTCAAACGTTTAGCTCCACCCACATTTAGCCCAACGCCGATCTGCGTACTGCAGTCAGGACTGCAATTAGTTCATTGGCTGGCCAATTCCCATGATGCAAGGCGGTAAATAGAGTTGTGTTAAAATTTGCTGAAAAGTTTGCAGTTTGTTCGAAATACAAATGTAACTTTTATTAAACGTGTCTGCTTAGAATGTAGTGTTTTTTTGCCTGGTAATTGTCATTGTTGTGCTGGTTTACATTTGTAACCATGAGTTAAGTGACTGTTACGTTTGATAAGAAGAGGTGGAGTATTACAGTGCTTCCTTCAGCCATTAATCTGCGGCGTGTCACTTCACTAGCGGCCATTTTAAGTCAAGTGACGCAAGATCAACAGAGGGGTCGCTATTTCGTAGTGGCCCTGGGGAAGACGCACCCAAGCATCCATGCTATCTCCGCTATAAATGTGGTTATGTTGTTTTAACTTGAAACTGTGAGTTGAAATAAAGCAGAAAAGTATATCTGTTATGCTAGGCAAGGAAGGTTTCTTGCATTATTAAAGAAAATAAATTATTTGTTTTAACTTAAAGTATGAAGTTAAACCAAGTAATACAAAAGTTAAATCAACTAAAAGAACAACTTTAACAAAACTAGAACACTGTAGTTACATCAACATCATTAACTTGCATTTCCAAGTTAAACTAACATGAAATTTATTACAGTGTACCATTACTGTAGACTTTGGCTGAATCTCATTTCTCTGTTTTACTCCTTCCCCTAACCCCTAGCCCTTGTCCCTCGAAACGGAGTGGTAAGGGCTAGGGGTGAAAACATACCCCTATGAAATGAGACACCACTTGGTTACGGTTACGTCATCAAACATCGTCGCTAGCTGGCTGCTAGTGTTGATCACAAACTTCCAAGATGCCATCTGCAAGTGTGTGTATGTCGATTGTGTGGGTTTTAGTGATGTTTTTGCGATTGTCTGCAACAAATCGCAGAAATCAAGCGAGAAGAAGAGGTCTACGACGCCTACGAATGCTGGTGGATCAGCTTATGGTATGCATGGATTAGTTGCAAACAACGTTATGTTGTATTTAACGTTTACCGAACTAACCAACACAGTAGCTAGCTGAGCTGGACTCGCGTGGACCTGCCTGCAGTTGGTCAGGGATTCGTCAACATTTTAGGAACCACTGCATTCCACAATGTGGTTGGATCAATCGATGGCAGCCACATTCGGATAAAACCACCACAGCGTCACAGATAAGACTATTTGAATTATAAAAGCTTTTACTCAGTCAACATGAAGGCAATATGTGACTCGAATGGCAGGTTTCTGGACATTTATGTAGGGTACCCGGGATCTGTCCATGACACACGAATAATGAAAAACAGCAGTTTTTATACCGCAAGACGGTATCTCCCTATGGGCTACATCCTTCTGGTTGGTGGTGGGTATCCCTGTTTGGAAACTCCGATTTGCCTCATCACCCCATTTAAATTGCCAGTGCATGTACAAGTACAGCAGCGATTTAATTACTATCAGTCAGGGGGACGCAGCATAATTTAAAGGGCGTTCGGCATAATGAAGACCAGGTGGAGGTAAACGCTCTTCAGAGCTTTGGAGGTGAAGCCCACGTTTGCACCCCTGGTAATTGCTTCATGTGCTTTTTTGCACAATGTGTGTGTGGACAATGGTGACACACTGGTTCCAGATGAAGACATTTTAAGGGATAGACATGACCCCCAACCTACCTGTGAACACATAAATACAATGAAACCTCTGGGAATGACACAAGAAACAGACTGGCTGCCCTAGTTTCAGACAATGTGCAAGTCCTACATCTCGATCAAAACGAGAATTGGGATAGCCCTTACTCTCACGTAAACGTGCAAAACTAAGTGGAAGGAGGAAGGGGGAGGGGTAAAACAGAGAATTGGGATTCAGCATTAGTCTTATTTAAGGAGAAAGGTCGGATATTCGGATATTTTGAAGTGGGGTGGGTTGTACTTTGCCGTTAAACAGCCCTTTACAAGGGGAATTGAAGCTGTTCACACACTTATAGAGCAACTCTGGGTCCAGACTTTAGCTTTTATTTTCGTCAAACTGCTGCCCGCCAACCCGTTGAAAAAAAACCCTCTTTGGCTAGTTAACTTCTGTTCAAATTTCTTACATTCATGTGTTGAGCACCACCTTGATGAGCCATGAAGTGGTTTCCACGCTGAGAGCAGGGAAATCTTTAGAGAGCACCTTATTTTATTAATTAAAGAGCATTGATTATCGTATCGCACCAAGTAGGACAACGATATATTGCAGTATCAAAATTTCGTCCCACCCCTAAACTTTACAGAGCAACATTTCCGTATATTTTCTGTTTCCTTTTGAGTTACAAATTAAATGTAGAGAGGCCGGCTACTGTATATCACAAATAAAAAAATTTCAGACAGCTCAGATAAGCTCCCATAATCCCATACGGACTCGTCCTTTGTTGAGCCTCCTGTGTGTGCGATTTTGTCTTCTACCTCAAAATGAATAAAAGGTCTGCATCCAGCCAGGGAATGATTTCAACCATTCCAACGTCTTTTTGTAAATGAACAAACAGTGTTTCCCTCTTCTGAGCTGCAGCCTGTACAGTCTCACGGCTACGTTTCCATGGCAACAGTGTCCGACTGGGTACACATGGGAAAGCAGCAGGAACAGAAAGAGGAAGAAAGAAAAAAAACGAGAAAGTTTCTCCTCGGAAGAGCGAACCTGGCCGAGGCTTTGACTGGCATCACATGCGCAGACCTGCTGACTGAGTAGTTGAGGTTTTTTTTCCAACGTTGCCCTGGTGCTTGACGACGTTCCCATGACAACTGCATCCCTCGGTTCACAGGGTGCCTGCTCAGTTTGCCACTCGCTAATTCACAAACAGTAATAATCAATACAGATGATGCAACTCTGCCATCAGTCTCCGGGGACAGTGTGTGAGATTCTAAATTACACTTCAAACACACACACACATACACACACACACACCGTACACTGTATAGAGTATATATAGTCTATATACTGTTTAGTTTTATGTTATTTCTGTGTCATGCCAAACATTTGGCCCATCCCACATGGGATCAGAAGACACCACTATTTAACAGACATCTTCTGGTCTCCTGTATAGAAAGCATTTATGAGGAAATACATTAATAGAAAAAAATGTACAAACAGAGAAATGTCTCCATATCATCTCGGTAAAGAGCTTTTTTTTTCTCAAGATAACTGGCCTTAGTGGTCCCCTAATACTGTATCTGAAGTCTCTTTTATATAGGCCTTAGTGGTCCCCTAATACTGTATCTGAAGTCTCTTTTATATAGACCTTAGTGGTCCCCTAATACTGTATCTAAAGTCTCTTTTATATAGGCCTTAGTGGTCCCCTAATACTGTATCTGAAGTCTCTTTTATATAGACCTTAGTGGTCCCCTAATACTGTATCTGAAGTCTCTTTCCCAAAATTCAGCCTTCGTGCAGAATTACAGCCACTAGAGCCAGTGCCACAATGAGCTTTCCTTAGGTTGTACCATTTCTGTGTCTGTAGCTATTGAGGAGGAAAGAGAGGGGGGGGTAAGTGGAGGGTGGGGTGTGGCCTATCACCATTTCTAGCCACTGGGGGACCATAGGCAGGCTGGAATACCATACAATGATCTGACACTAGACAAGGGCAACACAGAAACTAAATACAAAAGGTAATAACGAGGTGAAACAAGGAACAGGTGACACTAGGAATCAGGAACAGGTGAAACAAATCAGGGTGAGGCAGACAATCACAGAAGGCGGGAAAAAAAAAGGCAGGAAGTACTAACAAGACATGACAAGGGAGAAAAAACAGACTACAAAATAAAACAGGAAACAGAACTTACACAACCATGACAGAAAATTTAAATGGATGTGACTATAAATTCTCATGGACTGAATTAGTAGCTTCTACGGGTGGGAGCTCCTCATTGGTGATCTACTAAATTAGATGGTCTTTGTAGGCCAATAAAACAGCGACTTTTGAATGGAGATTAAAGGTCCAATGTGTGGGAATTTCTCCCAACTAGCGTTGAGATCATATATCGCAATCAACTCTCTCGCACCATGCAGTTCAAAGTACGTCTTACACCTACGGTAGCCTTCACGCTTCAAAAAGAAGAAGACTCCTGTTCCTGAAAAGTGGATTTTGAATACATGTGGTCCTCCATGTTTCCTTCTTCAAACTTGCCAGGGGCCGGGAAGCTACGATACCCATTAGCAGCATTAGCAGCACCTGTGAGTTTATCGTGTGACAGCAAAAATGTGAAAGGCGGAGCAGTACATCCTGTATGTCCTTTACCGTCTAACGTATTTATAGATGGCCCATGAATATGGAGCATCTACCCCAGTTCATGCAAATACAAATGTAAAATTTCAAGCCAAAAGGAATACTTGGAATTGATGGTGCCGGTAAATATTCATGAAAAAGGACAAGTTTGTGAACGGGCAACACAGATTTAGATAATGAAAAACTAAACATGTTACACACTGGACCTTTTAAAGATGAAATATTCCAAAACCTGACAGTGAAACTTAACTCTAAACTCTCCCAACACTTTTTCACTTTTGATACTTGAGTACGTAAGTATATAGTATATAAGTACAAAAGTATCTTGACAACTGCTGTGTTGATGCTTTTATTGAAGTAAAAAGTCTGAGTATCTCTTCCACAGTTATTCTGGCTGTGTTTGGGCCCCTATATATATGCCCTTTGAGCCAGACAAAATGCAATATTACCCCAAGATGTTTGTTTTAGAACAGCGTTCCTCTTTGCGTAATTGAAAGCTACAGATAGAGGGATAGAGGACCGATGAAAATGAAAGTGTCTGAGAGCAGTCCTAATGGCAGCCGTGCAATTGCCCTTTGTTTTGTTGTTTTGTTTTGGGCTACGGTTTGATTGAACAGGAAAGAGAGTGATATGTGTGGGGCACGTTAAACGGCCCACATACAGCTCTTGGTGTAATGGATCTGTTATACATATGCTTCAGACAGATTATCACTGTTAATTTAAGCTAGGTGTTGAGGGTGAACGTTGCCAAACAATTTAATATTTTGTGGTTGGAACCCAGATTGATTTCCTCAGTGGTTTGATAATTTCGGCTCATCCCAAAAACATAATTACAGCCAGACGGTTTTTCTTCATCAGTGAGTCAGGTTAATGGGTCCAGCGTGTATCTAGTCCACAGCGCCCCCTGCTGAAAACACTGTTCCACCTTAGGGTTTGATAACAGGCTGATGGACTAAGGACGGTTTTGTCTCAGGAAGAGGCCAATATTCATTGTCAGACCTGATGTGTTTGTCATAAGTTAAGACATTAAGGTTTCTTAAAAGTAAAATTGCAATTTATATTTGTTTAATGCGCTGGAAGTTTCCCTAATCTTATCTAATAGTCCCATAGTCTGACATAGAGACTTCACACTGTGTTGTGTTTGTGTCTACCTGATGAATGTAAGTCAAAAATTCACTCTCTGTGAGCTCCGGTTTGGTCTCCACCAACTCCGGCTACATTTACATTGCTACATTTGGGTTTAAAAACTAATATCTTTTGCTACGTTTACACCTCTCATTCCCCCTGCTCTGGCGTTTCCGCTTTCTAAACCGGAGACTTTTAAAAACACTTCTGACCCGTTTTGGTTTGGTCTCTGCGGGGTTGTGTTGCAGTCTCAACGGCTCCAAACGGAGACCTTTGGCGACACCAACACTGACGGCAACGTTTCTCTGCCTGATTTGGTCATGACGTCTCTTTCTCTGAGACTAAGCTAGTAACGTTAACATGGCAACAACCGTCAACGGTTGGAGTATACACGCTGTTCAGTACACGAGGTACACATAAGGTTTTGTCATTTATTTCAAGTCGATTAGTAATGCCCAGTGGAAAAGAATGCGGCAAGCGCATTGCATTAGCCTGACAGTAATGGATGAAATACAAAATGTTGCTTCAGTTGGGCTCCGGTCTCAAATTTGGTAAAATGAGTTGGCTTCAGTCAGGTTCGTTCTTAATGACTTGGGTGTGATTGTTATATTTGAAATGTGAGCCCATCCTATCCTCACTCTACCATACTCTTTCTATGTACTCCATCATGCGTTTCCTCTGATTCTAGGTTCTTGCTGCTCCTTGTTTCGTTCAGGTTTCCACAGAGCCATGCGTTGCTGCTAACAATGCTTCAGCTACCTTTTACTGCCTCTATTATCACCCTGCACTCTGTTCACTCCAGAGGAAGTCTGTCCTGCTCAGAGTCAGACTAACTAACAGGAACATCATAGGAGGTTCAGAGTGGTGTTAGCAGGGTCCAGCGAGATCTTTGATGACTTTTTGAAAGATTTCCCTCTGGCAGGAGGCTGCGGTCCATCAGGACCAAAACCTCACACCACAAAAAACGTTTCTTCCCGCCTGCAGTCGGCCTCATTAACAAGGTCTGGGATCCCCACTGACACAGACTCTTAACGGACAAATCTGGCGCAAAATGAACCTAGGGGTTGAGCTGTGTTGTTTTAACGGAGCGCTAGAACCTATATAATGGATTTGCCAAAGCAGTACAAATATTTTTAACACTTTGGAAGCCTATTACATGCACAGAAAAGATATATCACAATAAAGGAAAGGGAAAATGCAAAAAAAAGCATAATATGAGCACTTTAATATATCTAAACCTAATGCAACTCAAAAGCTGAACCCTGTCGCTATAACCTTCAAAGAGCCACTTCTTCATGTGTGGTTTTCTTTTTTACAGTCTGGACATTTCCTTTATGAAAGGGCAAACTCTCATGAGGAACAGAAGCAAAGAAAAGGATTAACCCTGATTGACCCAGACAGTGGAAATCTGTTTTACTTCACCAGACTTTCAATGACACATTCTAATCACTTGATAGCGAGGTGATTATCAGCTGTGGACTGTTGGAAGAAAGTCGGTGCCCTGAATGTAAATTTGTCCAAAATTTGCAAACGACTGTAAATCTTTTTATAGCCGACAATGTGAGGGTGCTTTGAAGCCGGCGGTGGGATTTCTGCATCAGCATGACTGAGATGCTAGTGCTTTAATCTTCCACATGTTGTTGTGGCTCTTTAATCCCGGTGCTGTTGTTTTGGTTCTGCATTAACCTATTTTACTCCCAAGGATCATCACGGCTCCAGCTTATCTTTCACACAACTCCAAAAGAAAAAAAAAGGCTCTCCCTCTCTATCGATAAGTCAGATCTCTGTAAGATGATGATTCAGATATACAAAATAAGTACACCGTCAGATAAATCCTATCTGCTGCTCGACACAGTTCTTATCCGAAGGGTTAAACTGGAGCATCGGTTCAGTTGATGTTACAGCTTTCTTTTTTTTTTGCTCGGCAGACGGATGAATCATTTCCATCCTCCGTTTTCCTACAGTAGCTGCTTTTTCTTCTGCTTGTTGGATGTTGCCTCGAGCTCAGAGGTTCTTGGCAGAGTTTCTCCTGCGCGTTTGTTTTCAGTGCCCATGCCGGTGTGTCTGCCAAAAGAGAGGACTTCTTAAAAAATAAAAAATAAAAGAAGCGAAGGCTGTGATGAGCTGATTACCACTCAGGGAATGTGAAGTGTCCCTGTGATGATGACCTCGCTCTGCTTTTGAACTGCGACCCATCGTAAAATAACATGATCAGATCAGGAAGAATTATTCAACTACCGCCAGCCCGATTTCAGATATGAAAATTGGCACAGATATTCACGGTCCCCAGAGGTTGGTTTGTAAACCTCTGACCTTTCCTCTGGCAAAATGATCAAGCCAAAATTTCCCTTTTTTTTTGTACATCATGATGATTTTCTTGAACTATTGTCCAGATTTTCTTAAAAGCTGATCTCTGGTTATAGTCACAGGAGGATTTTTGGTCTTTCATACTACTCGCTACCGTTGCCGCTCTTAGTGTTACTACGGGCCCTATTTTAACGATATGAGCGCACGGCGTGAAGCATTGCTCTTATGATGGAGGATTTGCACCGTGATATTGTCATTTGTAATCTTCTGCATGTGTGTGTTGCTGTGTGTCCCTGTGTGTGTAACAAGCATAGTGTGCGCACTGTGCACGAGCCTAGGAGCATTTTCCTAATGCTCTGTTAAAATAACAATGAAATGCTGCGTTATTGACTTTAGACCAGGTTTTTGTTGGTCAATGGCACAATCACTTTCCGCTGCCTCAAGATAGCAATACTCCCAGAATGCACCTGAACACACCTCCCTGTAAGACCAGCACACCCAGAATGCACCTGAACACACCTCCCTGTAAGACCAGCACGCCCAGAATGCACCTGAACACACCTCCCTGTAAGACCAGCACGCCCAGAATGCACCTGAACACACCTCCCTGTAAGACCAGCACGCCCAGAATGCACCTGAACACACCTCCCTGTAAGACCAGCACGCCCAGAATGCACCTGAACACACCTCCCTGTAAGACCAGCACGCCCAGAATGCACCTGAACACACCTCCCTGTAAGACCAGCACGCCCAGAATACACCTGAACACACCTCCCTGTAAGACCAGCACGCCCAGAATGCACCTGAACACACCTCCCTGTAAGACCAGCACGCCCAGAATGCACCTGAACACACCTCCCTGTAAGACCAGCACCGCCCAGAATGCACCTGAACACACCTCCCTGTAAGACCAGCACACCCAGAATGCACCTGAACACACCTCCCTGTAAGACCAGCACCGCCCAGAATGCACCTGAACACACCTCCCTGTAAGACCAGCACGCCCATGGGTGCACAGATGGGCACAGGTGCATTTGCTATTTAAACGACGCGGGCGCTGGACGGGAAATTGACAACTGGGTCAGTCTTAAACTAGCAAAGACACTTCTGTCAGGCTTTGCGCCGCGCTGGGTGCAAGACAGGACCCTACGTCATCTTACAGCGCCGCGGTCGAGCTGCTGCTCTGCCCGGTGCGTTCCATACAGACGCTAAAGGGAGATTTTTAGCCTCAGTACCTGACGCTGAGAAACACTGGCCAAGCATCAGTGTGTTACGAGTTGGGAGTGAGAGCGGATTGAAGAAACATATACTTAAGCATTGGTTTCTTTATCCCACTATTTCCGTTGTCTTGCTGCTGTATTATTGAAGCCGAATTTTCTTGTGGAATTATTTACACGGCGTCAAGCTACTGTAGCTTGCACTTCCGTCAGAAAGCCTTTATGAAGTTTACCTAAGCACCTGCCTGTCATCGCAGCCTTTGACCCTAGCGAAAGCAGCAGCTTTTTAAAAACGCTTTGCTATTTTCGGGATCACTCTTGCAGGCAGGCGGTTGTCAGGGCGGTGGTGTAAAAGCTGCTTTAGGCAGATAAGGTGGCGTATTTATGACACGCCAATTCGTATGCTATTTTGGCGTGTTATCAAGACACATAATCGCTTTTTAGCGTGTTTATCAATGCCGTTCGGCCGCCACTGACCTACATTACGTGTGAATTTTTACCGTAGCGAGTAGTATAAAGGACACAAGTCTGCGGATGGGTAAAACACAGGGACTTTCACCCAGGAGAGCCAGGATCGCGTCCCGCGTGTGGTGTTTAACGTTTTTTTTTAACGGGTTCTTTCTTTTTTTTTAAGCCTTCCCCAATGTTTCTTTCCTAAACCCAACCATTTATTCTTTTATATGACGTTCTCTCGTTAGTACGGCACGTTCTCGCGATAAGACGCCACGTGGTGTGTATGTTTACATCCGCTGTATACAGCGTAGACATACACGTGGATAGCTGAAAATGCGTACAGATAACACGCCATTTGGCTTTAGGAAAGTGGATTGTGTATGTTTAGGCAAAGTCATGATGCCATGTTGTTGTATTCTAGAAATATCCAAATCTGATCACCAGATTGCCCCCAACATATACTGAGGGCATTCATTCTCCCCGGAGGATGAAACCCTTTAACTTTTGGTCACTGTGAACTTTTTGCTAAACATTTTTTTATTTATTTAACACGCACACACATTGACAGAAGGTTCATTCTTTGTGACAAGCACTCCCCTCCTCTCTCGCAGACACAAACGGCTGCCTGCACAAACACATCCAGTTTTTGTATAGAGAAACACATTAAACTGCAATTCCGTGTTCCTAAGTAGTCTAAAGTAGAGAGGATGCAAAACTCCCACAATGCACAGGGCAAAGCTACTTTCATGTGAGGTTAGTAAACAGAGTCTAGAGTCTAGAGTGGAGGGAATTACAGTTATCTGTCAAATGCAGATCCTTTGATGGACGCTCTAAGTGCTCCTTGGATCTGAAGGGAAAGGAAGGAGAGTTTTAAGCAGGAATGCATATGAGTGCAGTTTACGGTGAAGCGCAACAAAGATGAAATGCAGCCTGCCCATTGGTCAGATCTGAGCAAATAGAAACAGCCGCCATTTGTCCTCCTAAGTCACACCATGCATCAGAGTCCCACCGACCCACATCTTCAGCTTTTAATTTGCACTTTAAGCATGCTTTTGTTTACACTGCCACTTGTTATTTTTGTGTTTTATTCTGTGTCCACACTTACACCTTACACACTCAAGGGTATTAATAGCATGTTGACTGTTAATGGAAAAAAAGAACTGTAGTTTTAATATTGGTATTTGTTTACATGGTACAAGAAACAGATGTACTGTGTCATTTTCGACCTCATGTGTTTAGACATCTGTGGTGCAGAATGTTTAAAAATGCACATTTTTCTAAAGAAAATAAGTGATAAACTGATGAAGAAGAGTTGGAAAGCACCGCGGGGTCAATTTTGCATCTGTGTCCATTTTCGACCTCGTGTTTAGCCTGCGTTCACATTACCAGCATCGGCCAATCAAGACGGTATGGCAAGAACAAGAGCAGGTTTTTCCAGTGGTGTAGTCTACATGATACGCAGGTATACGCAATATACCCGCTAGGAAAAGGTCAAGGATTTGCGTAAACCCACCCCCCCCTCCTCCACGCAGTTGCTAGTAGCCAAGGAGGACACGGAGGATTAAAAAAATATGATGGGCTCTTCAGAAGAGGTCATTATCTTCACTGGAGCTTCTGCGCGGGAAAGTCGCCGAACGCCACAATCTTCTGAATGTAGCTATACTGAGAAATCCAGAGAGAGTTGTGTGGAGCTGATAGTCTTAATTAGCTTTGTAGCAACTCATTTGGTAATTGGCTTGAATGTAACGGATGTTCATTAATATGAAAAAGTTACGCATTAAAGCTTTAAACTCCATGTCCAAGTTTGAGGAATGTGTTTAACTTTTTTTCTTTTCTTTTTCATTTCCTCACTCATTTTTTATTAGCAAAGAAAAATGTACAAAAATATTCAGGCAGCGAGCTTCTCAGCCAGAGCTGGCTGATTGTCGCTTTCGCCAGTTCGAAACAACAGCTGTCACCAGCAGATTTGAACAGCTGTGGCTAATTAACATTAATTTCCAAAGAAACTTAGCCAAAAGACAAAATTAGCCCTTGCCAAGACTAAATTCATCTGAGTGTAGTTTTTAAAGTGATAATCAGAAAGTTTCAAACCAAATTGGTAATGGTCACCATTTAATTGATTTTTGTAATAGATATTCACAGCATTTTGTCATTTTTTCAACAGAACTCTGGGACTTATATAAAAATGCCCTTGCTGCCCCAACAAATTAAAAAAAAGTTGCCAAATTAACCAAGTTACCTGTACCTTCACTTACTTACTTAGAAACATCCAATGCAAACCAAAACTGAATTTCGCACTAAATAAAGTTCAAACCCAAAAAAAGAGAGAGAGATGAGCGATGCAGATTCATTAAAGCAAAGGTCACAAACTGCTGCTTTCTTTCTGCTGTATATGAGCTACAGAAACCATGTGTTCTGCATATGAATGTCACTCCGCCTCGCGTGTTGGTTTATCACCAGCTATGCTTACAGCCATCACTGTTTCTCAGATGAAAGTGTGCCACTCGTCTCCGTATTATCTCGCATCGTCAAAGTCAAACGGCAGCCTGTTGCTCTCAGGACTGTGTGTACCGAGAGTTCGTACAGAGCTCAGGAAGAGAAACCTTCATGTGGGCAGCTCCATCTGCTCACAACGATCCACAGAAGCCCTGAAATTACAGACATTAGTCACTCTGAAGGATTTTAAACCTAAAGTCATTAGCGTTTTAGAGCCTGAAATGGGCATGTTCAATTCTTTGTAAAATGTGTTTTTCGAGAAATGATGTGCCAATTCTAATGCCTTCCTTTTTAGACGTTTTGCCTCTATCTTCTTTATCCCTTTCCTGTGTGTTTGTGTGTGTGTGTTTCGAGCATAAATTGGGCTGCCATTTTAGCCCTCAATAAAGACATTTCGAGCATCCTGGTTAGATAAAGGTCAGCTGGATGAAAACACCAAAAAATAACAATATTAAGAAGCACATTTTCCATTTATTGTCTCCAGTGTAACTCTGTCTCATCAGTCAGATACTCTCCTGTTGTTTCCGCAGACGGTTTAGTTCGAGGAGACGATTGCAATGTGTCACTTCCACCTCCAGATTCACCCGTTTGCTTTCCAGGGTTTTTCGAGAATTCGTGAAGTTTAACAGAGCATTGCTGAGGACTACCGACGACGGAACGAAACTGTCCTTAAAAATCAAGCACAACACAGCTTCCTCATTACGGAGCAGAACGTTTCCTACTTGAATGTGCAAACCGACACACACCCACACATACACACACACACACACACACACACACACACACACACACACACACACACACACACACACACACACACACTCAGCAGCCTGCTGTGATGTGCGGGGCTCAAAAATAGTCCCTTTGGCAGGAAAAACAACTGCTATTTATCATAGAGACTCACCGTAAGTGAGAATAAGCAATTAAAATATCTGGGTCAGAGCTTTCTGAGATAGTGCTTACACTAACCCATAGCAGAACCATTCATCACAGGGGGAGAGGAAGAAGATGAAGAAGAGGGAGAGGAAGAAGAAGCAAACAGACAGTCTGCTGCATTTCTCTACATCCGAATCCACAAACAATCAGCTGGAGGAAGTGTGTGTGTGTGTGTGTGTGTGTGTGTGTGTTTGTGTTTTGTTAGCACTGTCTCAAGACATGTGGTTTCCATTGCAGGTGAAGTGATATGAAAGTGATATGATTGGCCAGCCCATGTTTTGGGTGGGGTCTCTGTGTGAGGTAGGCTGACAGGTAAACTTCTGGTGACACCAAAGCTAAATCCCAAGTCTCTTATTTGATATTTCCCCGCTCCTCACTTGAACCACTAGTCGTTCTGGCCCTCCTTCCTGAAGGCCGTCTCAAAGCTCTTATTCCTGCCCCGAGGAGCTAGGATGGAGGAGGAATTTCCGAGGAGCTATGATCGACGATAGAGAGAGCTAAATTGAGTACAGAACATTTTAAATAAGTGAATGACTACTTATATAACCTGCAACACAACTGTCTTTTAACAGTTTCTTGTGTTTTGAACAGAAGCACTTTAGAAGTGAGCTTCTTCTGAGGATTGTCACCAAAACAGACGCAATAAAACTATGTCTTTTACCCCAATCTGTCTTCCAGCTGTCAGTGTGGATGTTATCTTATGTTGTTTTTGCGGCCTGTGGTTCAGTCACTTTGCATTTGTACCGCAACGGAGTGTTTCTGACAGCCGGCGTGGCCACAGTGGATTAGGTTACAATAAACAGAGGATCAGAAATGGATCCATCTTCATACAGCCGATACAGATCCATAAAAATAAAAGATCCTGAGTATGTGGATTGCTTTGGGACATCAGCAGTTTGTTTGTTTACTGATGGAAAATATACTACAGGCTTTACTAACAAGACAGAAGGCTTGGGTAGAAACCAATAGAAATCAATGTCCACCAAAGACAGAGCTTTGAGAGGGGGGGCATTGTGTCAGTCAGCTGCTGGGATACTGGGAGACTGAGAGGAAGACGAAAAGACACATATGACACATATGATTTCTTATAGGCAGGCCAGGGTCACAGTATGGATGTTAGTCTGTTTATCACAGGATGCCAGCAAGCTAATAAGAGCCACAGTCAGATCATATTTCACCATCAAAAAGAAATTCAACTTCTAAAAAAGGTAAACATTTTGCTAAATGCAAAAAGTGACTTATTCTAGCTTAAAGTATTCTAACATAGTATATATTCAATACAGCACGTAACTTTTTTTAGTTATCAGACTGAACAGGCAAACAAATATGTACACCTAAGGACAGCATTCAAGGTAATTAAACCCTATATTCTAATGGATTTGGCGCTATATTGTCAATTCCGAGTATTTTCAAGCCTATTGTGCAATCAAAAAGCCCTTAGTCAATAGACTTAATTATTGGTAAAGTCTGCAGATTTGTGACTTCTCTGAAGACAGGAGTCTGTGTTTACTGAAGAAAAGCAGACAAGCTCCCCCTCTCATTTCCACTTCATTTCAGGTCATTGTGTTGCATCGTCTGACCCAAAGTTCAGCAGCTCGCTGTGTTTCAGTAAGACTGACGGAGAAAAACACCAAACCAAGTCTTTAAAACGCCTTCACTTTTGGCTCCTGCATACTTTTTTCTTTCTCCCTCCCCCCCCAACATATAAGTCTTCAATTACGCTTTGTCATATCGTTTTGTTTTTGTGTATTACCACATTACCAATTTTTTTTAAATTCATCTATAGATAGTAAATATTTCTAACCCATTGTTTTTTCTTACAAGCGGACACTCTTTCCAGTCCGAGAGAAACAGATGCCAGCCTCCCACTAGCTGAGATCTGGTAAACAGACCAACCTGACACCGCCGACGAAAACTTCTCATTAAACAATGCAACTTTATCAGCCACCCACAACTAATGTGAAAAATATTCATAACTGGGATGAGAGGGGTTGGTGTGAAGAACAGTGAGTCAATGGGGTGAGCCAAACAAACGGTATAAAACAGAAGATAGAAAGCTGCACAGACTGCACTTATAGTTAAATGGGCTTTACCTGCAAACAGCTCAGTCTAATGTGATGTACGTTATTTTAAACACAAGAGGAATCAAAGGTCAGATACACAGATACAAATATTTCTGTGAAATTAGAGTCATGTTTTTGTTTTGCTACTAATCTGGCCTTCAGAGTGTCTGTGTGTATTTCGAGCACATTGTGCTGATAGAGTTATTATCTAAGAGACAAGCTATGGTTGTATTTTCTCTTTAAAAGGGACAGTTTACCCCAAAACCAAAAATACATATTTTCCTCTTAACTATAGTGCTATTTATCAGTCTAGATGATTTTGGTGTGAGTTGCCCAATGGTGGAGATATTGGCCGTAGAGATAGCACCTTGCAGGGCAGCTGGATTCTCACAATATTCTGAGAATCACGGGATAACAAATCACACAAAAATCCATCTTGTCCGGCTTCAAGTAATGCATTTGTGTCTGAACTACCAGCTTACGGAACCAATCAGTGCGTGGTGAGAGGGCGTGGTTTAGGTGTGTGTGATAGCCGCGACTGTTGGTTCAAAACAACAATGGGGGACAGATTATAGACAGACAGTCTCACATCGCCAGACCTTCCTCCCCACACTGCAGAGGAAGGTCTGGCGCATCCCACACAGCCTTCCGGGATGGGAGAAAAACGTGCTCTGATTTATTGGCGGTTCTTTAAACCAATCACAATCGTTTTGGTGGAACTTGTGTACGTTCAAAAGTACTGTTAGTTGTGCAACAGAAAACTCAGATTGGACAGATAGTCTAGCTAGCTGTCTGGATTTACCCTGCAGAGATCTGAGGAGCAGTTAACCATAGTCCTCATGAATTGACCGAAGTTTAAAATGCCAACACAAAGAAACCAGAAGGTGACGGACATCCGGCCTAAAAAGAGGGACATCCGGTGGATTTTCTGGCGGCATACGAACAATCCCGGAAGTGGAACATCATTGATATAGTCTAGGCTTCAAGTAATGCGTTTGTGTCCGAAATACCAGCTTATGGAACCAATCAGCGCGCAGGGAGGAGCTACTGGCAGCTACGGCTGTGGTTTAGGTGAATGACGGCCACGACTGTTCAAAATAACAATGACGGAGGTGATAGACAAACGGTTCATCCAATCAGCTGCCAGGTATTTTTATTTAAAGTGCCTGGCCTTTTTCAAACATTTTCCAATGACGGCTTTTCTGATGTTTTTTCTGTGTTAAACCAACTGCCGCGTCAGGTTAAGAGATTACTGACATCTCTCTAATATAATGGAACTAAATAGCACTCAGCTATGTGGTGCTCAGAGCGCCAAAATGATACATACACACACAAATATTTCGCTAGATATCTTTGAGAAGTTGTAAAAGGTTTCACTTTTCAAACATAACCCCAGTCTTTCTTAGCAGCTAGCAGGGTTAGCAGAGTAGTTGGTGGTCTGTACATTTAATTACACTCACATATTCATCTCATCATTTAATCTTCAGGGATTTTCATTTGTTTTGAAGAATAGAAATCATTTTGGCTAACATTTAGCGACAGATGGAAGTTTTACCATTTAGCCAAGAAGAAAAATGAAAGGGATGAAAAATATTAGGGATGAAGGAGCCGTTCCAAATTGTGTTATGAAATTGCAAGCACAAGTCATCAGTTAAGTTTCACTGAAACAATAAATCATTAAGAGTTTTAAACTCCCCCCCAAATTACTACTCCATGTTTCATTGTCAAACATCAGAGTCCTGCTGGCGGCCATGTTTCCTTTTCCCTAAAATCACGGACACAAACAGAAATTGGTGGTCACAAATCTGTCCCTTTTTGTTAAGGATGAATGTGACACAGAATGACGGAGAAACATCTGCCTAGGTTTCCTCTCTTGCAGCTTTCTGGCCTAGAAAGCTTCATCCAGCACTGAGAGCTGATGCTGAACACCCATATGGTCCAGGCTTTATCTGCTCCCACACGTCGCCTCTGTGCTAATAATCCTCCTGCACTTAACGCTGTGAGATTATGGATTACATCAGGGAGGAGAGGGACCTTTCTAGGACTCCGATGGAGGGTTTAAAGTTCAAGCTCTGCCATCCTTTGCCTGAGCGCTCTGTCACTCAGACTTACAGTACATCACAGCCACACACGGCGTGCAGCGATTCTTATTAAAAAAAGGTAGACACAGTGCTGTCACGATCTATCCGGTCCAACAAATTAATAGTATGTTATTCTCTCAGGATGTACAGGGAAATGTATTGATCCTGTGACAAGCGAAAGCCATTAGTGAAGTTCTGCATTTCAAAGGCAGGGGATGAAAAGTGGTGGAAATGGAGGACACGTGTAGTCTAGGCCTTGGACCAGGCTGATTAAAGGCTTCGTCTGCTCAGACAGAGCCAGAAAATCAAAAGAACAGAGAGCTTATTGTCTCCCAGCAGAACTGCCTGCCGCTGAAGGTTACTACGGGATGGATGAAAGTGGTGTGATTGAAAAGAAAAGCTGAAATATATAATGGGTACCTTGGTAACAACACGGCAGGGTGGCAGATAGTGTATCATCAAATGTAAAGAGAGCTGCGTTTTGGAAAGATGGAGATCATTCCTCATGCTAGCAGTAAGTGTGGCCAGATTGCCATGAAATATCAAAGTCTTGAGGATGTTTTTGATATGTATTAAGCCCACTCATACTCCCCAGAGAACAAAGTCTTCTGATCGCAGTGAACCCATTAGGTTTCCTCTTTTGACATTTAAACTTTCGTGATAGACAGATGGTTCATCCAATCACTTGCCAGGTATTTTTATTTAAAGTGCCTGGCCTTTTTCAAACAGTTTCCTATGATGGCTCTCAGATGTTTTTTCTGTGTTAACAAACCATCTGGCAGGTCAGGTTAAGAGAGTTCTGCCATCTCTCTAATATAATGGAACTAGATAGCACTCAGCTATGTGGTGCTCAAAGCGCCAAAATGATACATTTTAATAATATTTCGCTGGACATCTTTTAGAAGTTGAAAAAGGTTTCACTTTTCAAACGTAACCCCAGTCTTTCTCAGCAGCAAGCAGGGTTAGCAGAGTACTTGGTGGTCTGTACATTTAATTACACTCACACATTTATTTTATCATTCAATCTTCAGTTTTTCATTTGTTGTGAAGAATAGAAATCATTACAGATGTTGGCCAACATTTAGTGACAGATGGAACTGTTAACATTTAGAAGAACGAAAGAGAAGAAACAGATTAAGAATGAAGGAGCCATTCAGATCATTCCTCATGCTTGCAGTGAATGTGACCAGACTGCCATGAAATATCAAAGTCTTGAAGATGTTTTTAATATGTATTAAGCCCACTCATACTCCCCAGAGAATGAAGTATTCTGATCGCAGTGAACCCATTAGATTTTCCTCTTTTGACATTTAAACTTTCGTGGAAATGTGCTATAAATTCATGGTCTCCAGAGGATATTAGTGTTTTGGTTGTCCCCCTTAACTTTCTTTTGCACCACAATCGGGGCTAAATCTTTACTTTTACAAAAGAAATATTTAGTCTAATGTGTATATTCTCCAATTGTTATTTAAATCTTTTAATCTAATGGGTAGCTTTCCACGAAATGTTCTGAGTAAATGTAGGTTCCTGAGCAATGTGATCTCATGGGAAGGCGTAGAAAAGCACACATGTGTTCCATGCCCCATGATCATTGCATATGAACATGTTTTAAACAAATAAACGTGAATTCAAATAAAACTTCTTGGTTAGGTTTAGTCAACGATCATGGGTTGGGTTAAAGCAAGTTTGTTTTTAAGTTACGTATGTAAGTTAAGTAGTCAACGTATGAATCAGCGTTGGCTTTTGGTTTTTACAAAGGACATGAATATAGGTCTCCTGGGGCAAAGTCCTGTGTTGGTTTGACCCATCCATCCACCCCAACATCCTCCCAATGCGGACTTCCATGCTCTTTATACTACGTCACAATATAAGTCGGTAGAGAATAAATGGCTTGAAATGGTGTGAAAAGCAAAGAATGCATAGCGATAACACGCAAAATGGCTTTGGCATGTTCTTAATATGCCATTTGGTGATACCAGACTATCATTTGATTTGAATAACCTTATTACATCTTCATTAGCATCAGGACTTCACATTTTAGCTTCACTTTTTGTTAAGTCTGTAAGAATCATCAACCGTTTGTTGAGTTTATTGAATACTGCAGCTGGACTTGATGAACCCAGCCCAATCTGTCGGTGATTTGATTTCGCCCTGCAGCTCAGGCTGGGAACCTGTACATCTTTCTATCCTGCTTCCGTTACAGTTTTGCGGGGACCAATCACAAACTGGCTTATCCACCTGGCGCGCTATTGGCGGGTTTAACACGATGACAATAGAGAAGCGACGACAAGCAGCTTCTTGTTTACATTCAACGTGGCGGCCACCGAAGCGCAGCAACCCGTCTGCAAAGTACGTCACCCAGAACGTTGGTCTGATTGGTTGAAGGACTATCCAATTACGTACAGAGTCATTTGAACTATGCCCGTTGATCACGCCTCTTTTGCAGTAGAAAATACAGACCAGGCTCCCCAGACAAATCTTAAAAGATTGAGCTTGGTCTGGTGATAGCCAGACCATACTGCAGCCTCTAGGGGGCAGAATTTAGGACTTTTTTCAACAAAATAAGGGCCGCTCAAATTTTGTGACATTACAGCAGAAGTTGTGAAATCAGATGTTAAAGGTAACTGTAGATTTTTTTAAAGACTATGTTATCATATTCGTATATAAATGCAAAAAAAGAAGCTTCATTAAATGGAAACACAGAAACAAAACAGGTGAACAGTTTTTATTCAGCTCACTGACAGGCTGCAGTTCGAGTAGATGAGTCAAAAATAGATGCAAAAAAATGCAGAGATGCCACGACTGACTTACTGTTTTTATCCTCCAGAATTAATAAGTTTGATCTGACCTTTAAGCAGAAGCAGATTCGCAGACTGTATGCCTATGCAAACATCCAGTCACACTGCGATCTTTCCAGAACAAACTTAGTTTTCTCCAAACACCTTAGTTTCAGGTTTTCTGACTTGCTATAATGCTTTTCTACTCAAGGATGGCTTGTATTTAACAAGCCAGTCCCTCCAGGACCTTACAGATGTGCCTTGAAATGTTTACATTTGCAAAAGCTTTTCCTAACAAATTTTCCTAAATTTGTGAGCCTTCTTGTGTTTATTTTATGATAAGTTCCAGGGACACAAAGGGAGTGTTTGTGTTGATTGATGCTTTTACTTAAATTTGGCTCATAAAAGGTTTTGAATTGGATTTTTTTATTTTTTTTTTTCATGAAAACTAAAACTGAAGTGACGGTAAAACTGGCACGCAATCTTTTAGTTTGACCATTTTTGGGGGTATTTAAAAAAACAAAAAAACATCAAATTTCCAGAGGGACATTATAGTTGTGATTTCCCACCATCTACTCTCATCAAATCCTTTAATTGGAAATCGCGACCTTCCATTTGCTCATCACAGTTCACATCACCTCCATGCCTCCATTTTCTCCCACTTTCATTCATCTCCACCCAGCTTCTCTCATACCACATCCCAAGACCCTCTCCTGTCCTCCATCCCCTCCCATCAAATCCTCCCACCTTGTCTCTCCTAATTGGGCATGTTCAGCCCTGAGAAAATGAAGCAAAATGTTTATTTAAACTGAAACAGTAGTGCGTTGTGTGCGCAAGCCTACGAGTTTATGGCCTCAATTGCTAGTTTAAAGTCTTCTTCAATACAGCATGATGTTCATTTTGTAAATTATGGTGCCATTTATTTCAAAACAGACGACAAAACAGGGGATGCTATAGGGAGGTGGCTACACACACTGACCTGTCAATCAGGACAGAGGTTTGGCATTGGTAACCATGGCACTGTGGACATTAATATCGACCTGAACTTGTTTTTGGGTGTTGTCCGTGTTTTCCTCTCAAACCTTGGCCAAAATCCAAATCGCTGGACTACGGCAGACTATCTGTCCAATCTGAGTTTTCTGTTGCATGACTAAAATAACTTTTGAACGTACACATGTTCCACCAAAACAAGTTCCTTCCTGAGGCTATTTTGCAGAGGCACCGTGGCTCCGTCCGGCGCTTGGCACCAGCCAAGACCATTGTGATTGGTTTAAAGAAATGCCAATAAACCAGAGCACGTTTTTCTCCCATCCCGGAATGCTGTGTGGACTCGCCAGACCCTCCTACACAGCGCTGTGGAGGAAGGTCCATTTACCTATGTTTTGTTGGGGATGAACGTGCTCCTGCATCTCCTTCGATCACCTCCTCTAAACATCCCATCACCAACTTTGACGTTACCCTCCCGAGCTCCACATCACCACACCACTATGGCGAGTGGATTGTGTCATTCAAAGGATAACCAGGAGAAGGAGAAGGAGCAGGTTACACTCCCCGTCGTCGCCAAACAGTGTGGAATTTTGAATTGATTTAATAGGGATTGCAGACGAGAGACCAGCGGCCACTAGGCGGCGAGTGCATGTACAAACATTTTCCAGCGGCGACGGCGTACGTTTAGAATTCCCATCAAATTTACGCCTACTAAAGACGTCTAAACTAAGTACGTCGCCTTACAAACGTGTGAAACAGACGTCTTCACTATCTAAAGACGTCTGAACTATGGACGTCGTCAGGGTGACTTTTCCCCTAATATTGATCTAGAGTATTTGTTATAGATTCATAGAGTCATTGTTTAGATTCACATTTTGTTAGTGTTCTTTTGCTTACTTTCTGGTTCTTATGTGTTACTCATAATGTGTGGCTAATAATATCATCATGCTTATAAAAAAAGTATTAATGAACACTCGAAATGTCTCCATGGCAATAAGAGACAGATGCCGTTTGAACAACAATCATAAATGAAATAGCAATCAACCAATTAACCAAAATCAACAACAATCATCAACTGTCTTATGATGCCTTAGGACCGTAACAAAGGTATAGTCACAAGATATATGATCAAAATCATAAAAATAACAGCTTATATAGCTGGGGAGCTTGCAGCCTTGGGGATAGTTGCGTCAACTTGTTACCCAAAATGAACGTCAGTTCACTCAAAAAATACAAACAAATTAACTATTAAGGGTATTCAACATAAAACAAATATGAAGGTGCTTGATTGACATTTACCCATTACATAATAAATAAGTCAGTGATTTGGCTGGTCTTAGCTAGGCCAACTAGCTAGATAAAGAACAGAGAGCCAGCCCACACAGCGAGACCGTGGTGCCTTTGACTCAAATCGAATTTTTTTTAATTGGGGGGTCTCTGCAAAGATACTAAATAAAGAACTTACAGTATATTTCGGATTTTTATCAGAAACTGCTTTATTGGCCATGTAAGTGTAAACACAAGGGAATTTGAGTCTGGCTAGGTGTTGCTTTCAACACAGAAACAGACATAACGTTATGGCTAAAAACAAAGATAAACCAGGTAACGTTAAACATGAACGTTTCACTACTATAGGCTACATATATAAGTTGTATATAATAAAATGTATACATGCATACATATACACATACGTACATAAAGTTACATGTAAATAGATCTATGAAGCTTATAAACAGTAAGGCAATTAGTACCAATGATCCAGTAGATGGCGCCGATGTTCAATCAATGTTAGAGTTACGCATTCTTCCAACAGTGCGCAGGTCACATAAGCTGATGAGATACTACAATTTAATTCATCGTATTATTTTTATACTGTCAGTAGGCTACTTTTAGAGCAACTTGTATAATGGCTAAAGGGCCTGGAACATATATTGAATGAATTGAAATACATTTAAACCTATAGGCTATAGGCTTACTGTATATTGAACTTGAATTCACTCAATACATTTTTTTTGGGGCATGTCTGGCGACAACGCTAGGTGTGGCGGCGTTCTTATCAACTACGATGTACACTGGCGACGGTGTAGTCAATCCACACGTTAGAGTCACACGACCATCGGTAGGTTATCCGTGGCACTATCCACTCGCCATACACCACTTCACTTTCTCCCAACTCCTGTCACCTCCCACCACATCCAACCATCATTGTCACTTTCCATCTGTACTCCATTTAGATTCAGATTTTTTTAGATCTTGGATTAATTTTGTGCTCAGTAAATAGTTTTGTTATAATTGGTGTTTGCTTATCTTTTTCTGTCCCAGCAATCTCCATCTGCGCATGCAGCCAGCGTTCCTGAGTACATGTGTACAATATTTACAGTATTCAGGTGTCATTTTTCCTCCCACCTTGCTGCATTTCAAGGTACTGGTGCTATATGTGGAGGTGAGACGTGTCAGCTGTGGGCGGAGCGGTGGGAGGGCTTTATTAAGACAGAGGAGGCATGAATCCATCTGTCAGATAGACCCCGAACATCTCTTTTAATAGCTCCATCATCAGACGCTGCCAGAAGCTCTAATTGGCAGAACGTGGGAGTTGATGGTATTAAAATGGCTGCCGTGCTGTTCACCTCCATGACTGCAGCCTGTCAGTTACATGGGAGGCTAAGTGAACATGGACGAGAGCGGCAGAGAGTGTGGGAGGGAGAGAGAGAAGCGCTGGGTTGAAGAGGTGTAGAGTTGGACGCAGAGAGCTTTATTTTCTGTGTTTATTGGATTCACATCTTTTCTATTATTGCTTTTAACAAGAGCAGGATTTAAAATATAATATATTACTGCCAATACACCAGTGGAACCAATCTGGCAGCAATTAGGGCAGCAATTAACGATTGTGTTTGTTAATCATTTAGCTAATTGTTTGGTATTTAGGTCATGTAAATTGGGAATTCCAATCTGAAGTTCCCCCAGGGTCCAAAGTGATTTTAAAACAACCAACAGTCTAAAAACACAAAAATATTCAAACTACAGTAAAGAAAAAGCACCAAATGCTCAGATTGGAGAAGATGGAACCAACTAAGAATCATCGAGAATGTTTAATTGATAAATTATGTTTTTTTGAAAGTGTAATTGCAACATTCATTCACACATCCTTATAAAGATGTCAGTGGTGGAAACTTGGTGATGTGTGACTTGCAAAGTTAGGTTTGTCAGCCACTGTGGCTAGCAAGTAACCAGATGTTTTGTTACACAGAACAAGAGAAGTCGTCATTGGGCAGGGCAGGCAACATACCTGGCAGGTGATTGGATAAATCATCTGTCTATCACGTTGCCATTGTTGTTTTGAACAAACAGTTGTGGCTGTTACACAACTTCATTACGCCTGTAGCTGCCTGCCACCTGACGCTGATTGGTTCGGAGTGCTGCTGGTCAGACACAAACACATTACTTTGATTTTCATGCGATATATACTGTATAATCACCTGAGATCATGATATTGCGAGTATCCGGCTGCTGTGCAAGGTAAGCTGGCAAAATGCTAGATAACAGAAACCTGCGGTTTTCAAGACACTATAGTCCGCTGACAAAGTTAACACTGTTTTTTCAAGACATGTACATTGCAGTCCGGTCAAAGATTTCCGTTCACATCAGTCACTTAGAAACTAATGAATAGGAAAATAGGGTCCAGGTTGTAAAAAGAAAAAAAAAATTGTCTTTTAATATCACAATCTAATGATGGAAGTTTTTCAGTTTACATTCATGCTCGCAGAGGATAAACAGTTATGATTTTGACCTTTCCTCTAGCATCAAGCTTAAAAGTGTTTGCCAAATCATCATTGTTCTGTAAAACAGGTTTATATTGTGGGGTTTATGAACACTGCAGCCTCCAGGGGGCACTAGCAGAACTTATTAACCTAGCATCACTGCTGCTGTACAGATTGTACTGTAAAAGTTGATAAATCACAAATGAAAGCAGAAAAAGCAGAAGTCAAGCTGAGCATTGGGGAGGAAGTTGCTAACTGCTATTCTGTGACAACAGAAATGCTCTGATCCTTCCATGAGAAGGATGCCTTTGATATTGTTACTCGCGCTCCGATTGGCAGGAAATCAAAAGTGCCTGAAGGTCACATTCTGACCTCTGTAACTGCAGATCAGAGCTGCCTGGACATGGAACCAAAGTGTGTCTAATTGCACTAAAGAAGGAAATCTGACGAGCAGGTCTGTGGCTAATGGTGGCCGGTGACGGATGCTTTTTTCCTGCAGCCCTGCAGTGAGCACTCAGCCGGCCACTTCCTGTTTGTAATCGGATAAAGAGCAGACACGAGCTGAATGGATGGAAACCCACTCTGGGTATCTGATTCCTCCTGTTGAGGAGGATATGATATTTATTTTATGGTTTTCACAAGAGTTTTATAATGAAATTTAGTTGCTCTCAAATGGAAACTGTATCTATTTAGGTTAACCACCATGAGGTTTAGATTTTATTAAACAATGGGCTTTCAACCCACCTTTTTTAGCACCTTCACCCGAGTTTCACCTTTACTTTCATAGGTTTGATGCAGAATTTTATTGATATTGATTGTACAAATATCATAACACATTTATAAAGGGCAGAAGAAACTAAGGCCCTGTTTACACGACAACGCTTGCGGGTGAAAAGGTAAAAATATTTTATCAGCTGTGCCTTTCATCTAGACGGCGACAGCATTTTTGGGGCTTAAAAATGCAAAAAAGTGAAACCACCCTCCAGTGTGTTCTGCATGTGTGTGTGTGTGTGTGTGTGTGTGTGTTTGCCGCGTGTGTGTGTGTGTGTGTGCGCATTGTTTGGAGCAATAACTCCACCTCCTCGTCTGTCCAGACCAAATTGTTAGCTTTTGTTGTTCGCTTCGCGCTACTAGGGAGAGGAGAGGGAGACAAGTAGGAGGAAGGTGCGCAGACTTGGTGGTGTTGTGTGGCAGTGCTTCACCGTACCACCTAGCCACCTGCTGTGCATACTACATCGCATTTCACACACTTTTGTGTCACCATATGCACTCAAATTTCCCCCCCCATACCGCTCGTCTAAATGCGGAATAAAAAGTGAGAACGCAACGCCGCTTTTGCGTTTTCTCTTCAGATCGTTTCCGTCTAAACATAGCCTCAATAATTATACTGGAGATATGTTAGAAGCTTATTTAATGTTACATTTAAATCTTAATCTGTAAAGTAAAAATTATCTCCCACTGTCAAATTAGTGCAGAGGAGCAAAATATTATTTACTTAATTTATTTATTTAAGTTTAGAGGAGAAAAAGTAGAAAATCTCCCAACAACTAAACATCTAAGTAAAAGACCAAAAACACACTGATGATATCAAAGAGCACCGTGTTCAGTTTAAACTGTTTGTTTTTAGCAGCTCTAACAGACACAGTACATTCAGAGAATATTCAGATCTATTTTCACATTTTGTGATGTTGCAGCCTTAGGCTAAAATCAATACCCCATAATGACAAAGCCAAAAAAGGATTTAAGACATTTTTTGCAAATATATTAAAGAGAAAAGTCCTATTATTTAGTAAAGTATTTAGACCCTTTCAAGACCACTTGGAATATAGCTCAGGTGCTCATTTCCCTTGATCATATTTGAGCTGTTTCTACACCTCAATTGTCTTAGTTTACAGCTTTTTAGTTTTTGCAGCATCAATATTTCTCTCAATAATTAAGCGGTTTTAAATCCACATAACATGAGAGGAATATTTGTACTAATCTTTAGTATTTTCAGTCTATGTGGCATGATTAAAAAGAAACACATATGATTAAAATGCACATAAAATATCAGAGTTATATACGTTTTTACTACATTTTAAAATGATTTCCTGTATGTTTCATGTGAAGGAGTGTGCCCCACCCCTACTTGCCTCCCCCCAGCTAATCGGCACCGCCTAACTGCCCAGTATGATGTATCAATCAACCCCCAGCTCTTGTAATCATACACATCATCCATCGTGACCGTGGCTGTTGGCCAATCAGAGAAAGCAGAGTGAGCAGGCGGGGCAGGTGAGCGGATGTAGTTCATGTCGGCGGCACTCCGTCACTTTGACAAACATGTGCTCCAATTAGAAAAGCCATTAATTTCAATTTCGGCTGCGATCTCGCCTGACGTCTCCGCCTGCTGCTGCACAACGGCTGACTTTGTTCATTTTGTGGTTGGCCGAGTTTGAGTAATAGAGGTCTTGCATGCAATCTACAAGTTTTTATTTTTTTTAAGGGTGTGTATGTGTTAAAATAGCATTACTATTCAGGAGCTGTTGAGCTTCCAGCAGAGCAGTGTGTCAGCAGAGTCAGATGTAAAAGTAGGAGCAGCCCGAGCTGTAAGGGGCCTCCTGCTATGCTCTGCCTTTTTAACTTTTATGTTCGTCCTTTTAGCTTTAACCTTTGCTACAGACGACCATTAGCAGCTTTTAACGGCTACTAAACACTGTTTAAACCATTGATGGGTCTCAGATATTCTGAATAATAGCTGCAAAATGATAATGTTTTGAATAATTACCTGACAATAGAGCTCAAATTAAACGCAATTAGCACATTGTGATTTTCTACAGAAGATTATTCTCCCACATTAAAGTGATGTTCCACATAAAATGTGTCTTCAGATAATTCTGATTTATTACAACTTACATTTAACTTCAAATGGTTTGCACCAGATCAGAATTAAACTGAGTAGACTTCTATTTAGATAAAAAATGACATGACTTACTTCTTCAAGCCAGTGAGTGTGCTAATTTTGTGAGGACCATCACTTTTAAACCATTGTAGTGAGGACATATATGGATTGTGTGGACATTTTGGCTGTCCCTTGTTACTTTGAAGGACTGTGTGGAGGTTAAGACTTGACTTCAAGTCTAGAATAAGGTTAAGATTAGGGTAAAGGTTGGGGATAAGATAAGAGAGACTGTATTGAAAACCATCTCTATACAGTGAACGGCAGTACATAGAGTCCCGGTGCCCAAACTAAATAACGAACAAATGAACATGAAGTGCAAACAACAATATACAAAACAAGGTACATACATATAGTGAAATGCTGTGCAACACTAGAACAATATAAATAGTGTAAATAAATATAATTAAATGTAAAATGTGGAAGTGAACCTTGATGGTTGGAGGCCTGGGAAGGCATTGTGTTAATAAGGGTCCTCATGATGGTAGACAGACGTGTATGTGTGTGTGTTTTGAGTGTTGTTTTGATGGTACAATCACCTGCTATCATCTCTCACCAGACACTGAAATGTCTTTCTGTTTTTATCCATGTTTCTGAGGTGATTCTTGACAATGGAACAATCATCAGTGAGAGCAACATGTCACTCAGCAATCAAAACCTTTGTTCGCACATTTCCTCCACAATCACATCTCTGTTATTCAACCCTCATTTGACGGTGGTCAGCTCGCTGCGGGGAGACGTAAACACGTTGAGTTCAGCTAGCCGCTGCGTTGAATGCAGTTGAGTAGTAATAATAATCCTCAGCAGCAGACGATCCTAATTACAGAGCCGCGAGCGTCTGGCTGCAGCTGAGGTCAGAGGCCGAGCGCAGCATATTACAGTCATTGTTCTCCCAATGATCCCTCTGGCCTCCTGAGGATCTCCAAACTAAGTGAACAAGTTCCTGTAAGAAACTTGTAAGCGGACTTTTGTCTCCCCAGAGTTGGAGTTAATGGGAAAAAGAAACTAAACTTTTCCCTGAAGTTTAACTGTTTTAACTTGGAGCTGCTCGCTGCTGTCTGCGTTCCACACCACAGAGCCTTTTCTTTCCTCTTTCATTTTGTTTTTCTTCAGAGGTTTGGATCCCCCGGCTGCCTCGTCGTACCTCGCCACCCCCAGAGAGCAATCCGGGCCTCGGCCTTATCTTTTGGAGGCACATTTCCCCGAGGGAAATCTCCCTGCCTCCACCTTGGGCTCTGCACTTAAGTGATGAACAAGTGAAACATGGCCGCTCTTTGTCTGCTCGCCACTAATCAGCGAGGCAGAGCGCTGCTGCTGCTGCCATCAGGCCTCTCTGCGCTACCTGCATCACTGACATCACTTCTCCATATGGCTCTCTTCTTCTTCATCCCTCCATCAGGCCACAACTTTAAAAAAAAACGTCCCTGTTAAACGTGGTAATGAAAAAAACTCCTGCGTTTAGCACTTTTACTTATAAATGCACTCGAGCACCCGTAGTCAAAGTTCTCATTGAAAAGAAGTTTAGTTGTGGAAGAAAACTTAAAACTGACTTTATTTTATAAAGTTCACTTTTGTGAGATAGTTAATCATCTTGTGAGTGACGTTGGTGTTTTAAAGGTTTAGTTTGGATTCACCAAAGTCACAATAACACAAACTAACCAACCAATCGAGGCAGCGACAGAACAGCAACTCCCGTGTTCTGCGAGGTAAAATCACTGTTTTTGCCAAAGAAGTCTGGTGGCTTTGAAGAGAGCAGAGATAACTACTTCAGTTCCCCGTCGTAAAAAGGCTGTCTGACAGCAAGATAAAGCGCTGAAAATATTCTACATAAAGCACAGACTTGATAACTGATCAAAATGTTTTTAGGTGGTAGGTTGTTATTGCCGGGGGTGTCAATAACACCACCGAAGACACCTGACCAAACATCCGTATTTTACGCGATGGGATTAAGAATGTTTTGCAAGCGGCAACGACAGTTAGGTTAAATGACTAGTAAAGATTAGAAAAAAGTTTGGAGTTCTGAAATCTGAACTATCCATTGTGTCATTTATTTATTTTTTTTGTGCGTGTCATTTTGTGGTTTTTGTGCTTGTAATCAATAACAATCTACTAACATTTCTTGTACCTTTAATTCTTTTTTATACACGTTTGTATTAACACTTTTTTGCACAGTGTACTTTTCTGTATAGCGTCGTTTAAACCAAATATGTTGCACTTCTGCCTGTTTATTTGCATTTGAAAAAATAAAAAACGGAACTATCACTTTAAGACCTCAACAGGTTGAAGGCGGCATTCACCTCACGTTCACTTTGTTCAGAAGATGTTAGATTGAGATGAGATGTCTTATTTGTGGATTCTTTACCTAACAAAGTTTATGACTCACAGTCTGTGACGCTGCTGTACATATAAAGTGGGCAGTTTGCTCTCCGTTGCTGATCTGGAGTCAGCTCTCCTCCTCAGCAGGATTGTAATCAGAGTCCAGAAGCACAACATTTCAGCGCTGGTACGTGGCTGCTGAATATGTAAAGCCTTATTGAAGCTACGCTCCAGCAAGTTCTCTTAATTATTGGAATAATCAGATTGAAGGAAAGGAGAGGCTTCACTTATTGGATTAGCTGAGACGATCCTCTAACACAAACCATCTTCTCTTCTCTATCTGCCTCGCTCTATTCAATTCATTTCCATTCAATCATCTTTATTGGCACAAACGCTTTCAAACAATATCTCCTACGCAAGGAAATGCAATATAGATAGTTAGCAATAATATATATATATATATATATATATATATATATATATATATTACCAGTCACAATGATTGGATTAACAAGGAACTAGAGGGGAATTCTTTTTTTTTTTTATATATTTAATATTTATATTTTATATATTTTTTTTATATTTATATATTGCTGTTATTCCCCAAAAAGTGTTAAAACATAATAATTAGAGATGCACTGAATCCAGATTTTTGGGGTTACCAAATACCGACTCCTCCTCTCATCCTCAGTCCATTAACACAGTGAACACATTAATGAAGTAAACAACATCCACAGCCTCTGAAATAGTTAAATGTAACAACTATCCCTGCCATTTTACAGCATATACTTATCTTCTTTTAAGTGTAGTGTACATGTGTATTTATGTTTTTATCTATTTACTATTTTAGGTTTTATGTGCTTTTTGTGTTAATGTTTATGTGTTGGCTACATGTTGTGAACCAAATTGCCCCTCGGGGACATTAAAGACATTTCAAATTCAACTTCTTTACACATCGTAGAAAAGCACATCGCTATCGCCAGATGAGTGACAATTTTGTTTGGGAAATTTTCGCTAACCAGTGTATGATGAATGCATGTTGGTTGGGTGAAAATAGAAAGCTAACGTTAGCTAACGAGCAGCAGCCGGCCGTTCGGTCGCTCCGCTCATTTGCCGAGAGAACAGCTGACAGCCCGGGAGAGGCGCTGTCTGGTTAACACGTTTTTAGTTTTGACTGTCCTTCCTTTGCCGTATCTGGGGTTGCTGCGATTTGGCTGCTGTCTGTAGATTCCTTCGTGCGTGGCTCGTATTCATTCGGATATTTCATGCGCAGGTGTTTTGGCAGCGGCGATATTTTGTGTTGTTTGGGGTCCTTGCTGCCGCGGGACAGGTTGGCATTGCGGTTTGGGTGTGTGGCTCGGCTTGGGGCACTTTTTCTGCTTGCGAGTTCCATTTTCACTTTCTCACAGCCTACTGCATACAGGTCCACCTACGTAAACACCTTCCCGTAATCAACGGCGGCATCATTACGTTGACCAGCGTAGTGCGCGTAATGCAAGCGTAGTGTGAACTCTACGGTTCGGGAGAAACCAAACCCCGTCAAAAAGCTCAATATTCAGCCGAACCCAAATCCTGGATTCGCTGCATCCCTAATAATAATTAATGTACACTTTCAGCCTGAATAAAAAGCCATGTCTTATCTTCTTTTTTAATGAACAAAAGAAAAAGTTATAGACAGTGATGGAATTATGGGTATTTGTTTTATTCAAATTAGTGCTGTAGTTCATAAGAAAAAAGACCAAAATGTTAAGTTCTGCACACCTGCACAGATGTTCCTCTGGCTGAGTAGGTCTCTGCTCAGGTCAAAGGTCAGCTAAAATCATTAAATCCCCTGTGTGGGTGTTTAAAAATCTCCTTCAAGCTCTCGGCATATACTGACACATCCACCTACCTTATGAAGCAAACTGTTACATAAATCATCGCATAATTATTCCATCACCCTTTGCACTCTGCACTTTTGTCTTACTGTTCACTAGTTTCATTGTGTTGTTTTTAGACATATAAATATATTGTTTTATATAATGTCACGGCATAACTGTCCACAGCTCGGGCGCCAGTTTGCTTGGTCTTCCCGACCAGCTCAATCCTCGGTGTGGCGCCGATCAGCGTCGACACTCCGTTGATAGTTAATAGTAATTAACTAGACGCGGACACAACATTAACACAACCTGACGGGGTGTCGACATTCAGGCTGAATCTCACTTCTCTTATTTGACAACTCCTCGCTCCTCGGTTGAACTGGAAGTTGTTCTGGCCCTCTTTTGCAAAGGGCGTCTCAAAGCTCTTTTTCCTGCCCGGAGGATAGAGGATGGAGGATAGAGGATAGAGGATAGAGGATAGAGGATGGAGGATGGAGGATAGAGGATGGAGGTGGGAGCCCTATGAGCGAGGATACACAAAAACAGACTTCCCAGAAGCCGTGCATAGGATTGGGCATCGAGAACCGAATCCTACTTGGAAATCGTTCCAAAAATTACGATTCCATCGGAGTCGTTTCTGTATTGGAATCGTTTGGAGCATTTGGTTTCAAATCTGATCATCGGTTCCAAATTTAACATGCGCAAGTTGTGGTTTCCGTAGCAGCCAGGCGTTTGTTGTGTGGCAGCCGTGGCGCACAGTAAGCGGCAAACCACCACTGACTCAAAATAAAACTTTCCACTTATTTGTGAAATAAAGCATGTGACCCATTTCAACTGCACCCCTCAAAGAATCGGAATCGAGAATCGATAAGAACCGGAATCTAAAGGAAGAATCAGAATTGGAATCAGAATTGTCAAAATCCAAACGATGCCCAACCCTAGCCGTGCAGCAAAAGCCATTGCTAACTCCGCCCAAACAGCTGACCAACTCAAGTGACGCTTCAGAGGAAAATACGTCTTATCGAAGGGCACACCAGGATAATATTGACACACTACATTTTTATAGACTGAGAGTTAATAAGCATCTACCACATGTTGGAACACTGTAACGTGACAGTAGTTTATATGAATTGACTTGTACTGATGACAGCGCATCAAATATAAAGACGAGATCCAGTTACTCAACGTGTGGAATCATTTTTGATAGGACAATAGATTTTGATTGCTCTCTCTCTCTCTTCCACACACACCTCATTTGCTTGTGTGTGTGGTTTTGGGGTCGAGGCTCGGGGGCCGAGGGGACACAAAGGGCATTTAGGCTGATCGATATCTGGCAGGCGGAGGGAGCAGCCAGCCATAATCTCCATCAGCCATGTAGGAAAGTACATTACTGCCACTACAAAGCCTATTAACAAAACCACAGGTCATGCATTATTGAATGGATGTTGGTTTTATTCGACCCGTTCAAAGAGGTGCAAGAAAAGGACAAACATAAAATTATGCAGCCGCTCCAGCTTCCCTGCTTGAAAATATTGTTTTCGGTGCTTAATTGGATTCGAAGTCTGGGAGGCATCATAGTGGACGAGCAGAAGGCAGGTCGGAGCGCTCAGATCACATCGGAGTGACTTCAGGGGAAATATCGATCGGCTGTACGGATCTAGGGAGAGTGATCCAGAGGGATATCCATAAACAAAAGGTAAACAAAGGCTCAGGGCGGTGAGGAGCTTCACCTTCAAATCACAGATGAGCCGTCGTCACCTCAGGCTCAAATCTGATCTTACTAGAAGGTGTAAATGTGTGTGTGTGTGTGGGTGTTACATGAAATACACACTTATAAAATACATAACACAATCCACCATGGGCCCATCTCACGGCTGCTTCTCGATGACAGAAAACACAGGAAATTGCAGCCATGGAAGGAATACTCAGTATTCAGTAGTTTATACTCATTCACTCATTCATAATCCATATTAAGTAAATGTACAAAAGTAGTAGCATCACAGTATACTTAATGTACCAAACGTAAAAGTATTCATTATGCAGAATTGCCAATTTTAGAATAATATGTATATAATATATTATATTATAGTTATTGATGCATTAATACAAGGGTTGGCAATTAATTTTCCCAAAAAAGAAAACAAACATGGACTGTTGTGGAGGGCCGGACCAATAGGCTGAACTAAACTCTGCTCAATATCAATTGTATCTCTTTATAAAAAGCTGTACATTTTATGGGTTTGATAAGTTTAAATTTTATGATTAAGCAATGAAAAAGTGAACCAGATATAGAACAAATTGCGGTAACACTTTACAATAAGGGTGCATTAATTAGCATTACGTAATGCATTAATAAATCATTAATTAACCGTTAATTACAGTTGAATAAGGTGTCTAAGAAACATGAACAATATTCACGTTTGTTCATGTTAACTAAGGTTTTAAATGATGCATTATTTACCATTAGCTAATGCCTTAACTAACTGTTAAATACAGTTAACTAAGGTGTCTATTATATCATTAGTAAATGCAATTTTAAGCCTTGACTAACTCTTAATAACCCGTAAATAAACAATAAAAACTGTTTTCTCATAATGAGAAGGCTTTGCTACTGAGATTGTTATTAAAAGGGAGTCAGCCCTATGTTCCTACATTTCTAGAACATTTTCAAAATTAGGTCTTGTGTTCCTACATTTCCCTTCAATTTGAGCCCTATCCTCCCACAACCTTTTTTAGGTTTAGGGGGATAAAAGATACATTCTGTATGTAGTCCATTGCTACTGGATAATAGGTTGGGTGTAATTGGCTACCAAATTGGGAGAAAGGGGGATAAAATCTGATACCAATTCCTGAAAAAGGAAATGTGGGAACATAGGGCCAAATTTTGAAAAAAAATCTTAGAAATGTGGGAACATAGGTCTGTGGGAACATAGGGACGTTACCATTAAAAGTGTCTGACAACATTGTTGATCTCCTGAGGTGACTTTTTGTCCAAAGACAGCAGTGTTGGGAGTGGAACGCATTTCGGGAAAAAGGCATTCAGGATGTCTGTTGTTTTGGAGAATGGCTGCGGAAATGATAGGCTCTTGTTATCTAAAAGATTGTCAGTGCTGTTATGGCTTAATACTTAAAGGTCCCATGACATGGTGCTCTTTGGATGCTTTTATATAGACCTTAGTGGTCCCCTAATACTGTATCTAAGTCTCTTTTATATAGACCTTAGTGGTCCCCTAATACTGTATCTGAAGTCTCTTTTATATAGACCTTAGTGGTCCCCTAATACTGTATCTGAAGTCTCTTTTATATAGACCTTAGTGGTCCCCTAATACTGTATCTGAAGTCTCTTACCCGAAATTCAGCCTTGGTGCAGAATTACAGCCACTAGAGCCTGTCCCACAATGAGCTTTCCTTAGGATGTGCCATTTCTGTGTCTGCAGCTATTGAGGAGGAGAGAGGGGGGGGCAAGGTGGAGGGTGGGGGTGTGGTCTTGACCAACTGCCACTTTGGTTGTTTTCAAGCCATGACATCTCTCTCTCTCATGGGTGGGCAAAATTCTCTGGGCGGGCAAAGCAGAGAAAGGTGAGGTAACCCTTATGACCTCATAAGGAGAAGATTCCAGATCGGTCCATCTGAGCTTTCATTTTCTCAAAGTCAGAGCAGGATACCCGGGGCTCGGTTTACACCTATCCCCATTTCTAGCCACTGGGGGACCATAGGCAGGCTGGGGGAACTCATTAATGTTAAAAAACCTCATCAAGTGAAATTTTCATGCGATGGGACCTTTAAAGGAACACGCCGATTTATTGGGAATTTAGCTTACTCACCGTAACCCCCAGAGTTAGACAAGTCCATACATACCCTTCTCATCTTCGTGCGTGCTGTAATGCTTTCTGACGGCTCCAGCGGCATCAGGCCAGCACAGAACATGCAGGTGAATGGTTCCAGCAATCCTACTGCTCCGAATAAGTGACAAAATAACGCCAACATGTTCCTATTTACATGTTGTGATTTGTGGAGTGACAGCGTGTACAAAAAACAACATAACATGAGACACAGCTGTCTTCTAACCGTAAACAAACCAGGAACTATATTCTCAGGTGGAAGAATATAGTACTTGGGCGGAGTGATATGCTCGCAGCAAGCCTGTCTGAGAATATAGTTCCCAGATTGTTTACGGTTAGAAGATGGCTGTGTCTCATGTTACGTTGTTTTTTGTACACGCTGCGACTCTACAAATCACAACATGTAAATAGGAACATGTTGGAGTTATTTTGTCACTTTTGTCACAATTCGGAGCAGTAGGCTAGTTGGAACCAGTTACCTGCAGGATCTGTGCTAGGCTAAGCTAATGCTGGAACCATCAGACAGCATTACAGCACGCACAGAGATGAGAAGGGTATGTATGGACTTGTTTTACTCTGGGGGTTACGGTGAATAAGCTAAAGTCCCAGTAAGTCGGCGTGTTCCTTTAAATGATTTCAACAATATGGATGAGGTCGTTATAGTTTGATGGCCACCTGTAAAGTTCTTAAATATTGAGTGAAAAGTTGTGGACAAAAAAGTCACACTTGAGAATAAATATCGTCTTTTTCAGATTATGCAGATTTGAACCATAGTTGCAGTTGGAGCAGCATTCACAGATTTCCTCCTCCTGACGGGGTCACAGAGGTTTATTATTACTGACTGTAAACAGCCGTGTTGGCCCTTTGGCCTCCTGACTGTCGGGGGGGGGGGAAACCCAGACGCGACAGAGGCTGAGCTTCTGCTCCAGCCAGTCGCTGATCTCATCCCATAATGCTTCATTACCGGAGCGTCCACTCTGACCCCGGCAGCCATTTAGCAGGCAGGCACGACGAGGCCAGAAAGGTCAAGAAAACACACACATGACGCACCGACACAAACGCAGCCTCTCTGAGACAATAGGCCGACATTTCAGTGAGGACTGCGTTTCGTCTCCGTCAGCTCGGGGTCACTTTGTGTTTACATCAGCGGCTCTGCGTCGACTCAGCAAACAGCAGGAGAAGAGTCTGTGTTCTGCACCGACTCACAGCTGCTCCGATATTATATAATGCTGGCAAGATAGAATGCTATTGTTAGCAGATTTCGTGGATTGTATCAGATAAACAGCGGATGGTTTTTATCACTTAACTACTTGTTATACAACACTGAGGAAGATGATATTTGACCAGTACACTGCTGAGGTTCTTTGAGCTTTACAAGTTTCTCCATTTTTATGTTTTATGTCTACCCTATCACATTTATTTGACATACATACTAGTTACTTTGTGGAGAAAGATTACAGATACTTACATAAACCATACAGTATGTCATCAAACATTATGATAAATGAATGAATAAATGAACTGTTGAAGCTTAAAAGATTAAATTACAAAGTTAATATTTGAACTGCAATAACCAAATTGAATTGACACAATTCACAATTGAAATATTGTTACGTTCGGAATAATGGTGGAATATTAGTATGTATGTAAACATACTCACTGTAAACATACTGTCTTACAAGTAAATGTCCTGCATTCAAAATGTTGCTACTAAATTGGAAGAATCAAGTACTATAAAGTGCAGGTGTACGTTACAGGGGGGATGGGGGTGGGGGGGTTACAACCCCCTCTAATAATCAACACTGGCCAGTGCAAACCCCCCCCACCCAAATATCTAATAATAATTTCCTTAACATAATTAAATAAATGTACATACATTGATGCAGAAAAGGCACTAATTGTGGCAGAAAAATGTACCTGAATGCAGAAAATAAAGTGTTTGATATGCTCAACAATTTCAACTTTGCTCAAAAGTGGAGATCTCAACCTCGCCCCCCATGTTGAACTCAGTTACGCCCTTGCTATAAAGTAAAGTAACAAATTCTAGTTCTAATAAGTACAGTTGTTATAAGTAATCCTAAAACATTTGTAAAAAATACAAAAATAAAATAAGTTATTTTTCACTGCTGATACTTTCACTTGAAGTTTGAAAGCAAAGCTTTTACGTTATATATAAAATAATTTTACACTGTTGAAATGCTCCTTTTGTAAATAGTATTTTGAGATGAGGTCACTGCGGTCAGTGAAGCTGTAGCTGTGACGCACCGCAGTTCATCTCCAGGTCTCTACTTCTTTGTTTCATCCCAAAGTGTTAGGTTTGAATGATAAACGGAACCCAAATGCCGACAGACGCAGAGCCAGGAGTGAATTTAATAGGTTTTATATATAAGCGTCAAGTCCAGGTTTCCAGAGTGGAGAACAGGTCAGGTGAATTCCAGGAAGGAGTGGGTCTGTCAGAGACAGATAGGCCGGCTAGCGGTGAGGTTCGGTGTATGGCAGGAGTGGAGCAGTAGCAGGAGTTCCAATGGCAGCTGGAGGCACAAGAAAAGGAATCAGGATAGTCAAACATACAAGTAGACTTAAACAGATAGGCAACGGTTTTGTCAGGAGCGAGACTAACGGTGGCAGTATTGTCTGACACAGAGGGAAGGAATGACCGGGTATATGAACCAGAGGTTGATTGTAGTAGATGAGAGGCAGCTGGAACCCTGACTCCCCCACACCAGACTCCACTGCTGCAATTAGGACGGACAGAGGGAGGGAGAGAGGAGAGAACAGAGATGCTACCTAGGGGCAGCAGGCCTAACACAATGTGGGTGAGAAGACATCATCCATCTGTTTAGTATTGTTTTGTCCTTCTTTTTTTCTCCACTGTTTGATGTATCAGTCTGTACTGCGTTCAGTGTTCAAAATTAGCACCAATTCCTAGCCAAATGCTGGTAAAATATCCAATTGGCTAGTAGATTTGTTAATTAACCAGCCAAAAAACAATGGTAATCTATTAAGTGGCTGGTTAAATTTGAACATTCACTAGCCATTTGGCTGGTGGACGATAGATCAATAGATAGATCAATAGATAGATAGATAGATCAATAGATAGATAGATAGATCAATAGATAGATAGATAGATCAATAGATAGATAGATAGATAGATAGATAGATAGATAGATAGATAGATAGATAGATCCCCAAAGGGAAATTCGAGGTCCCAGTAGCTTAAAGACATCACACACAACATACACATACATCATAAACAGAATGATAAAATAACAAATCCACAAGAATAATATGGACAATAAAAGAAAAGATACTAAATAAAAAGTAAGGTGCTCTATGAGAGTGTGTCATGGTGGTAGTGCAAGACATAGTAATATAAAAACTATAGCAGTGCAATGATAAAGTTTAAAAAAAAAGACAGCACTAAATATGGGCATTATAAGGGAATAAAGTAGACAGGAGGATAGACACAAATCAACAGTCAACATTAGAGGTTTGAAGTAATAGGGTTGTTCAAGTTCAAATAATATATTCTGTAAAACAAATTCATATAAGAAATTCATATTTAACAGTTGGTTTCAAGCCAGCGTTTCGGGCCTTTAACACAGAAAAATAGATGTGCATTTTGTCTTGTTATATGTGGCCTGCTTTGGCCCTCTTTGGCCCTTATCTGAAGTCCACTTTCTGTGGCTACGATCCAAAATGAAAATGAACATTCATTTCGTCCCTTGATATTCAACTGCAGGCTGTCCAAGCAGCAACAAGCACACAATCTCTCTGACAGCTGACACTGTTTGCCCTCAGTTTGTTGCTCACTCGCTCTCATTAAAGCTTTAATGCTTCTGTGAGTCTGTTGCCGTCGACCTTGCATAGCCGCGAGTTGCTAATGTCTCCCGTCATTTGAAAAAAAAGACCAAAACAAACAGCTGCCATCTTAACTCCTCTTCCTCCCGCCTCACGCTAACCATCGGTGAACCTGAGCAGCAGGTGGAGACGAACAGGAGGAGTGTAATTCATTAGCTGCAGCCGCCGCGCTGCCTTCAGCCTATAATTAGCCAAAGCATCACTGACTCAAAGTTTACAAGCTGCACTCAACAGCATAAATATTCATATGTGTCTCGGAGAAATCAATAGGGCAGAACAAAAGTTTATGATATTAAAGTATTACAATATTAATGTGTGGGTGAGAACACTTTAGACAAACTAAACGCTCCTCCTCCCTCCTCTCCACCGCCATTATGCATGCCGGGAGATCACATTTCGTGACCTTTGCCACGCGATGGGAACTTGTCTTTGCTTTGGGGAACAGATAAGCCCGGATGATCCGTAACAATAAATAAATCTGTGAACAGGCTGGAGAGCCCGAAAGCTCCCTCCCTGCCTCCCTCCCCTCCCCTTCCCTCCCCTCCCTCTCTAATCTTTGCAATTTGCCGTGGCTGATAAAATTTTAATGAGGAATAAGCATAATGGGAGCCTCAGAGAGATTATAGTGAACTGAGAGTGAGACGTGTCGGACCGGTGAAGATGGAGGAGCCAGAATCAGACTGCGGATCAAAGATGCTCTGCGGCGCCCCCCCTCCTCGAGAGGATGCAGGATACACCCGACACAGGCTGAGAGGGGTTGTTTTTATTTATTTATAAACAACAATTTTATTTATTCATACCAGACACAAAATAAGCCCCACTTTTCTTCAGAGGTGTCCAAAGTCAAAGATTACTAATTAGACGTGGATTATTGAAAATCATGAAAATACATTTTCCATCTTTGGCCTTAAGTGTCATACTATTTATCACGTTGTTATTCTAAATTATTCTTTGAAATTATTCTTAATTTTTTCATTTTTCTGTTCCATGTGCCCTGTTTACACCTGGTTTTTAAAATGCGTTTCAGTGCATCTTCATATACATTTCACGACCGCCTACGTTACTCCTGCTAAAAGGTCAAAGGGCCCCACGCACTGCATCATTACATCCACACTCTCGCCTCTCATGTTAGCGGTTGTGTTGGCACAGCTGGAGAAATCACTGTAAATTAAATATGTAAATTAAATTAATTCAAATCTCAGCCAAACACTTGGGGTTAGTTTTTTTTTTCATTGCTGAGTGATTCCCAAAAAGAATGCAGTTCAAAAGTCGCATATATGAAAATGTGCAGGCTATTGTGATTGGTTAATACTAAGGCTGGAGGGAGCCGTGGTTTAGACTTTGGCGCTTCCTGGTTGGTGCACAGGCTGGTCCCAGCCTCTTGGCACCCGATCCATCCAATGGTAGAGGACGACACCCTGAGAAAAGATTTCCCACTCTCCCTTCCCCTCAGGTATTGTTCACTCGTTTACAAGGATGGTGTCAGGTTACTTTAAGAGGAATTCAAACTATTTCAAACCAGTCTAACTGCCTCCACACCCTTATATATCAGTGCTGTGTGTGTGTGTGTGTGTGTGTGTGTGTGTGTGTGTGTGTGTGTGTGTGTGTGTGTGTGTGTGTGTGTGTGTGTGTGTGTGTGTGTGTGTGTGTGTGTGTGTGTGTATGCGTGTGTACAGTACAGGCCAAAAGTTTGGACACACCTTCTCATTCAATGTTTTTTTGAATTTATGTTCATGACTATTTACATTGTAGATTCTCACTGAAGGCATCAAAACTATGAATGAACACATATGGAATTATGTAGTTAACAAAAAAGTGTGAAATAACTGAAAACATGTCTTATATTTTAGATTCTTCAAAGTAGCCACCCTTTGATTTTTTATTAAATAAGGGAAAAATTCCACTAATTAACCCTGACAAGGCACACCTGTGAAGGTAAAACCATTTCAGGTGACTACCTCATGAAGCTCATTGAGAGAACACCAAGGGTTTGCAGAGTTATCAAAAAAAGCAAAGGGTGGCTACTTTGAGGAATCTAAAATATAAGACATGTTTTCAGTTATTTCACACTTTTTTGTTAACTACATAATTCCATATATGAATCTTCAATGTAAATAGTCATGAAAATAAAGGAAACACATTGAATGAAGGTGTGTCCAAACTTTTGGCCTGTACTGTATATATATATATATATATATATATATATATATATATATATATATATATATATGGTGGTGTAGTCTATTTTTTTGTAGTGAGTATACTGTGATTTGCCCCTCCCAGTCTCACACTCGCCTGTCCCACAGTGACACCCCATACACTAAGCACTGTGACGTTTCCATATACTGTACACGGACAACTGTCGTTTCAGTATTGATGGCGTTTATTTAAAGCGCTGGAAAAACAACATTTAAAGTTGAGAAAAGATGAGACAGATTTAACTTTTTGAGAAATGCAACCGAACCTGAACGCAACAGGACATCACACAAATGAGCCATTTAACTGACACCCCTACACTGCCACACAAAACCATGACTAATAATTAGCATCATCATACAAGTTTTGTATCTATTAGAAATAGCATCTGCTGATAAGGGCCTAAATTTGCTCAAAAGTATTTAATGAACTGTTTACAATCTTCAACACCATGGCTAACAAATGCATAAAAAGCAGACAAAAGGAGAAAAAAAGCTCCCTCTATTTTAGTTAATTATCTGACCATTGATAACTAACATTACCATATAGTAATTTAATTGTGTAAAGTAATACACATTTAAGATTTAAGAATTTACTCTAATTTGCATATTCATTGACCTTATGAATTCCCATTGCTTATATCAGCTTATGCATGTGTGCTGATCTTTACTTAACTTTCTGTCCCTCCACTCTAACCAAGGATGCCTGTTTTTAAACTCCCTAACCTGACTTTCAGTCCACAATGCTGGCCAGGAGTTCTCACCATCTCTCTCATCATCTCAAACAAGGAAATTTAAACACACACACACACACACACACACACACACAATATCATATAGCTAAGCTACTCTCACTTACGAGGTAACAGTAACGTTACTGTTACCTGTGTAACGGCAGTAGCTTCAGGGACAGACTTTTGAAAACACTGAAGTAGTGTTATTTGGGTCTGTTTGCGTTTCATATCTCGTTACAAACTCTACCTAGTTGCGAGAAAGGAAACACCGCGCAAAGAATGCAACCTGTTGTTGCTTAGTAACGTTAAGTGACTTCACGTCACATCCAGGGCACGGCCACGGAAGCCCCAAAAGTCCAAATGTCAGCGGTTCACAACACAGGCGGGGTGCATTTATGAATAAAAGTGAGAAATTTCTGTCACAAAACTATGGTGTTATGTATCATTGTGCTTTTGTAAGTGGGTATACGGAAATTCTTGGCTTTTCCTAGTGGGTATACAGCGTATACCTGCGTATCACGTAGACTACACCGTTGTATATGTATATATATATTGTAATGGGAAAATTACATATAAGCACAATTCCTTATATTTTTATGTTTAATTCGTACTTTACTTCTCTCACAAATGCTGAAAGAGTTTATTTCATTTCCCACATGCAGATTTTGATTCTAACTTTGTGAGACACCCAGTCTGAAACATTATGTGAGCAGTGTTAGCCTGAACCGATAAAGGTACAAGGTCACCCTAAAACTATCTCTAGTTTTCCCATGCCAGTTAAGATGTAACGGGGGGGTGAAAATCATACAGGGAGAAGGAGGTGAGATGACTCCAAGTTGTCTCTTGTATTTCTCTGATTGTCTTCACGTGTATCAGATTGCCTGTCAAAATTGTAGCGTCATACTAAGCCAAGTGCGTGTGTGTTGTCACTCTGAAGATGCATAAAAGCCTGGTGTTTCTGTTCACTCATTTGAGAAACTGACTCCACACTGGGCTGCGGCCTTTTGTGAAATCATGTTGCTCCTATTTGCAAATATATATATATATGTTTTTAATAAAATACAAAAACCCAACTTGGTTCTAGTCTCAGACTGTCTTATTTGTTTCAATTTACTAAACTCTGAAAACTCTTCACCGTGCTACAAAGGAAACTTCCACTACTATATATATATATATATATATATATATATATATATATATATATATATATATATATATATATATAACTATGTGCTCTGTTTTATTTTGCCAGGAACAGCCATTCTTTTAAGATGACTGTTCTCTACAGTACTAGTAAATATTCCTAACAACACACTGAATACATAACGCACAACGCCCCGTCGATTTTAAGAGCTTGCACTCGACACTGCACTTCCTTGGGTCCTCAGGAAAACTGCCAAGTTTGAGGTCAAATGGATGAACAGTTGTCGAGAAAATCAAAGGACAGATAGACAGACTCCTAGTTAGATATGAAGTCCAGTTACTGTCTGATCCAATAATACTCATCATTGATTATTCTTCAGGATGGAAAAACAGAAGAGTAGAATTCCAATACAAGTAACCAAGTCCAAACATATTATATCAATTAACTACTAAGTGTCATCATTGGTTAAAGGGTTTCAGACAGAGTGTAATATTGTGTATACGTCAAGCAACTTCAGGTACCGCCAAGCATGTTTAGGACCTAAAGGAGATCAGACTACACACAAGAGGAAAACTGAATATCATTTGTTAGCCTGGCTCAGCCCTCCTACGTACTTTCACTCAATTTTCATTTTCCTTCAGTACTCCGCTAGGTTTGCGGTATATTCTTGGGTTTTCTCCAGCCAAATCTATACCAGTCCAATCAGCAAACAGAGGGAGTGGCTGAGAATGATGACATTGAGGTCGTGCGCTAGTTTGAGTTGTAGTTCTGTAATGGTGGCGGAGAAAGATGCGACCGAAGCCATTCGGTCCGTTGTGGCAACGCTGCCGAATATCCAGAAGTTAAAGCCAGAGCAAGAACAAGATTAGAACAACATAAGATTGGTTATGGCAAAACCAGAGTGGCTCTGGGCAGATCCAATAGTTTTAAACTTCAACAGATTACCCGCCTTAAGTTAACACTTGTCAATGGAGAGTGGCCGGACTCTCTGTACAAATGAAATGGACCAGAGTCTGGTAGGACCAGGCTAATGTACCAGAGTCTGGTAGGACCAGAGTCTGGTAGGACCAGGTTAGAGGAACAGAGTCTGGTAGGACCAGGCTAATGTACCAGAGTCTGGTAGGACCAGGCTAATGGACCAGAGTCTGGTAGGACCAGGTTAGAGGACCAGAGTCTGGTAGGACCAGGCTAATGGACCAGAGTCTGGTAGGACCAGGCTAATGTACCACAGTCTGGTAGGACCAGGCTAATGGACCAGAGTCTGGTAGGACCAGGCTAATGTACCAGAGTCTGGTAGGACCAGGCTAATGTACTAGAGTCTGGTAGGACCAGGCTAATGTACTAGAGTCTGGTAGGACCAGGCTAACATCTACACAGCAGTCGAAAAAGAGAGGTTGAAGCAGATAATTGTCGAAACACTGAGGTTAAATATCCAGATCTTTTCTTCTACTTCCTCTTTGTTTTCGATTTTTTTCGAGTGACAAGCTATGTTATGTTCTGTTAGTCTCACTATGAGGTGACTTAAAGATGCCTGGTGGCCTTTTTTTCTGGCGTCTGCATCCACAACACATGCTGGGAATTACTTGCAAATGGTGTCTGATGGGGTCACTGCTGGTTCTGTCCTTTGCACTCTGAGATAAGGCAGAAAAGCTGCCTGAACACGTTTAACCACCGCCCTGGAGATGACAACCCTACCTCACTTTTCCAGAATCATACACCGCAACATCACCCGTGACAACCTCAGCAGTGAAATAACAGAAACAGGCGTGACTCCTGTGACGCTCGTTTACACGGAGACCGCTCGTATCAACACACGCCGGGGTCGGTGTGTTCAGATAAAAGCTTTGATTGATTGGCTTTGGCTAACGTCGCGCGAGACAGAAAACACTCGCCATCTCTCAGCAACAATTACCCGTCCCTTCACGCCGGCTGTCAGCGCGCTAATTCATCTGTCATCATCCCACTTCTCCCAGTAGAATCAGGCTGACAGCAAGCCCAGTATCAGTCACACAGCATTACACTCCTGTTGGCTTTCATTAACTCCACTTTGTCTTTCACCATGAAGGATGCTGGATTCTATTTTATCCTTAAAAACTAATGTTTCTGCTTGAGCTCTGCTTGTCATTCACACTGGGGGCTCAACACGGGGCGGTGTTAAAGGAAATTAGATCACTTTAACCAATTCAAACCTGTTGGATCAACCAGTGGCTCCATCTTTACCACACTCATGTTACATTTTTAAATAATAAGTTCAAACTTTGGTACAGAGGAACTCCATCAAGCTGACAAACAGTTAGGGTTAGGGATATGCCAAAGTTTTATTCTCTACACTCTCATCCAGTGAACACAGAGGAAATGACCGTCCCATTGGAGTCATGTTTGTAGTTTACCTGATGAATGTAAGTTTAATATTCAATCTAATTTTATCTCTGTTTAAGTCTTCCCTAGCGTGAAACAACAGGATAAAGCCTGACATCAGACGCAGGCTTTGTCTCTCTCCTTCAGCTCTCTGTGTGTTGCCGTTCTCAAAATCCCTTTGCTACAACATCGACCTTTGAGCTAGCATAGTTCCACGCTGAAAATGGAAAGTTGTGAGGAAGATTTGGATTATGCAACAAGCCAGGCCTGCCTGGTTCTTTTGGTGAATGATTGTTAAAGGTGCTCTAAGAGATGTTGGGTGATGTCACTTCTTGTTGACGCTCGAAGTATTGTCAAAAAAACGGAGGCTAACTCGCCCCTCCCTCCCTCCTCCTCATCCCGTTCCATCCCCCTCCCTTCCACGCATTAACCCCCCAAATCCTTCTTTTTGGTTATTGGTTGGAAGACTGTTTGTTATGTTTGGTGGTGCAGGTTGGCACAGTTTGTTTCTGTTGCCGTTTGTGGAGCCTGGGCTGTCTACAGAGAATGCATTTTTTTACAGTGTGTTCAGGGGACAGGCAGCTAGCAGATGGTGAGATGTTTTTTATACAAGTAATATTTTTACGGTATTTACGTCTAACTGGGACGTTTTGGGACCGATTGGTGGGCATTGCTGTAGACGAAATACACACGAAAAACTCAAATACAAATATAATATATTGTATAAGTTGTTTAGAGCAGCTTTACATTCTGGTGAGCATCCAAAAGTTTCCAAAAGACAACAAATATGTCAATTTTTGGGGAAATTACATATATATGGAATATGTCCATCTGGTGGAATAGTGCAGCCATTAAAACTAGTCCACTAGCTTTATTTAAAGTTGTTTTTTTTAGCATTTAGTGATGAAAGGTTTTATTTAAAGGTTGTCCAAGTCTTCCTTTTTGGTGAAGTGTTTCTATTATTTGGTCCACCCCCTAGATTTTCATGCAGTCTCTTAGGGGAGTATTTCCAGAGTGGATGATGGGAATTTCTGACAGCTCGTCTACTCCCTCCTGCATGACTTGCCATGGCCTGGCGGAGCGTTACAACACTTGATTCCCTCTGTGGCAGCTGAAGAGCAGGAGGGTGAGGGTGAGGTGGTCTCTGGGGGGGCAGAGGTCATCTCCAGGGGCCGAAGACTTCTCTTCGTCCTCATCCTCACACTCTCTTAAACTGCTTCTCTTCACTGGTCAGTTGACAAAATCTGGTGAGGTTTATAAGGCTGGGTAACACCAATCAGGGCTGTAAATTAACTTTTTTGAACACCAGCCAACACGGCTAGTAGACTGTTAAAGTTACCAGCCAATCAGATTTTCCACTAGCCAAATTTAGTTTATCCCAATTAACTTTAATTTAATTTCAGCTCCTCTTGTTTGTTTCGCGCCATTCCTTTTCGTCTTCTCCGTTTCAGCGTAGCTTGTAATCGATTCCACGCACGCTAGGCATGTAGCCAACGGTTGTACGACACATCACAACATAGGTTTTCATGGGAAATGTAGTCTAGTAGATTAGTACTACAAGCATGTGTGTAAAGCTTACGTTTCCAAGCGAAACACTAAAACAACCAATCTTTTGGCGGAAAACAGACGAACGGGAGAATTTGGCGGGTGTCAGTTTAAAGCCCTGACGCCAATGATTCCCTGATACGATACGATTCACAAGGTCTGGATTCAATTATATTTCCAATTCAATATCAATTAGGTTAGGAAAACTTCAGTTACAATACCAATTTAGCTTGGATATTAAAGAGATTCTTACAGAACTTCTGCTGTAAAATGTACAATGTATAACCTTTATTTATTCAGGGAAGGTCAGATAAGAGCAAGCTCTCATTTCCAATTATGCCCTGATTACAAGCCATACAAAATTACAACACATACGAAACCACCGAACATAGCAATTAATATACACTATACATTTGCAATACACTGTACATGCATCAAACAGTTACAGGATGTTAAACTCTATATGCACATGTACATTCAGTATACATGGATTCATAAAGAAGACATTTAAAGTGATTTAATTGAATTAGGCTGTTCAATTTTGTTAGAAACTGCAAGCTATTCCATTTATATGGGGCATACTATTCAAATGCAGTTTTGCCTAGTTCTGTCCTAACAAATGGAATATTTAGGACCAAGGAGTCATAAGTGCGAGAGACATAGTGATACGATAAAAACATTCAGCAAGCTTGTTAAATATACAGGCAATTTGTTAAGCAAGGCTTTGTAGATACATATATATATGTACATATACGTACATATGTATATGTGGGTATGTTGATAAAGGAGACAGATACTAAATTCATCACCAGATATAAAAAGCAAGAAGCAACCCTCAAATATCAAATATTTTAAATAACGCACCAAGTTTACATAACTTTTTTGGGGGTCAATTCTTAGTTTAAAGTACTTTTCCACGATAAAAGAGTAATTTATTAAAAGATCGATTTCTGGGTTTTTATTGATTGATATCAGATGACTAAAAGATCAATTTTAATTGGAGAATTGATCACTTTAACCCAACCCTACTGTTTTTTCTGGTACTTTCAGTTCACGGATGACTGCATACTTTTGGCTACATACATTGGCTTGTAGTAAGACAGAATTTAAATGGTATGTTGACTCCATGTTTAACAGAGTTTTAGATGCAGACTTGATGTTGGAGGCGCGTCTATTGTCCTCCCACCTCAATGTTAATTAAACTTTTATCTAGTTCTGGTTTCTAAGCCAGAATATCGTGTGACGTTGTCATCGGCTTGAATGAGTCTGAGCCTTCTTTCGGTCGTGCTGCAGGTTTTCCAGCAGCGTCCAGACTCCCCTGGCGGATCCTCGTCCCTGATCTAATAACTCAGCAGCTCACAGCGGAGAGTAAAAGCAGAGCGCTGGCGACTGATAAAAAGACTCTTCACTGAGAGACAAAGAGCCGCTCTGCAGCAGGTGAACTGGTGCTTAGATTAAAGATGGATGGAGGCTCAAGTGTTTCGGATTCAACCTGCCGCGCTGAATTACTTCCCCCACCTACACTGCAGAACAAGGTTTTTTATTTTATTTTCCTCAGGCCGCCATCAGTGCCTTGTTTCTGCAACCAATCAGACGACTCCTTTGTGAAGTCTGGCATAAAAGCAATAAGTTACTCTAATAAATAAATATCAAATATCTAGCAAATTGTAAAAAAGAATCCTCCATTGTGCACGCCAGCAGTGGGTTTTCTATATTTGGGAGAATTTCAATACCCTGATTTGTGCCTTTTCTTTTTCAAAAGAATATATTAGCATGGAAAATAAAACTCTGAAATCAGTTTAGGCAAATAATCATAAGTTCGGTGGAAAAAAATACCAAATTGAAGTTAATGGAAGGCTGTAAACAAACAAAATAAAAACCCCTGAAAACAACACGATTAAAATGCCACACATACTGTAAAACATGTCATTGCAGTGGTGTAGTCTACGTGGTACGCAGGTATACACAGTATACCCACTAAGAAATCTCCAGGATTTCCATATACCCACTTAAAAATGACCAATGACAACAACATAGTTTTGTGACAGAACTTTCAATTAAGATATTAGTATTCACAAATACGGGGTTGAGTAATGTGACAGTAAACTAAACTAACACTGCAGAACATGCAGAGAGACTTTTTCTCATCTTTCATCAACCCGCTCCTCGCTGAGTGCAGTGCGTAGCGACGGAGCCCAAATGCTCCCCCTACACTAACGCCAGTATCATCCCTTCACCGCACATTTAAGACAAATATAAGTAGCCTATTTTATTTTGTCCTCGTTGCTTTGGGGTCAACGTTTGTGATCCAGGCTTAGTTCCGTGATGCAAAAGCCCCCTTACTGCTATATATTCCATTTTATTTTTTTATATATTTTGGATGTCATCTGTGGTTTTCCCATCATAAATTGGTGCATACAAGTGTATCAGAATGCAGGACATTAAGTCTTTGATGCTCAAAATAACCCTGGAGGAGGACACCCAGACCATATATTATATTTATGTGGTAGCCTACAGTATACCCACTACAATACATTAGACTACACCACTGTGTCATTGGGAGTGCATAGGCGGATGTATTTACACTACAGTCGGTTGATTTAGCCCCTTGTAAACTTAGCTAGCTAGCTCTAGTGTTAGCTGGTAACTTAAGGGAAAGTTTGCCGATTTTCTGTACTGCCGTACATGCAGATAAATGGCGCCACTACCTGGATGTCCACATTTACCTGCTAGTAAATCTTCGCCAAATGAGTGGCGTCAGGCAGTTGAAAACCTGCAAGTTTCCCTCTTTAGCGTTTACCTTAGCAAAGCACCATTTAAAAAAATGCCACTGACATTGGCTTGGCCGTGTCATCCTCCACAGCTCCACCCTCTCGTCCAAAACATCTTCACGTCCGGTTTCAAAAGACCAAAATAAAGACAAAAATTGTCAAAACTCAAGGCTTCAAAACAGCAGTCCAGAAAGTCTTTAGGTGACAAATCAAGGTTTAAGTCGTGGGTGGCCAGACATGATTTTAAGCTAATGCGGAAGTGGAAGAAGTAGTAAAAGTAGTAAAAACACAGTGTACAACGGGCTGAAACACTGCTTCCTATTAGTGCTATAGGGACGGTATATTTGACGTTGTATTTTCAGCTATATTTTATCTTCTTTCAAGCTTCACTCATTTCAAGAAAACTTCTGCAAAAAATAAAATGATCTCCCTGTCTGACAATTATCTTTTTCAGAGAACTTGTCTCGGCCGGTGACCATTTTAAAAATCTTCCCTCTAAACGCCGAGATAATAACTGTGCTAATCAGGAGCTCAGTGTGTAGAAAGGTGTCACACAAACGAGCAACTGTGATATTGCTTTAAAACGCTGTGAATCAGTGTGGAAGTTAGATGGCCGGTCGAACTACGTTCCATCCAGCAGATGATGACAGTGGTGCTCAGGAGGAAATTAAATGTCAAGCTACTGCCTTAGATTTCTACGAAATGGAGCGCTAATTACAGACAAAAGCTGGAAATGCCAGGCCCTGTCTCTGTCTGTCACTTTCTCCTCTCAGTTTGACCCGTGAAGATAAAAGAAGACATCTAGAGAGACCTCTCGCTTCCTCCTCCCTGCAGATCTGCCTCACAGTCTGTATAGAGTTTAGAAACGTGTCTCTTAGGGACAGACGTGTCACTGTGTCGCCATCGAGGCTGAAATCGGACTATTTACACCTGCAATGACTCAACAAAGCTCTGAAAATAGTTTCTGGGAGAGCGAGTGAATAAATAATCCACCGTGTGTCTGTGACTCATCGCCAACAAAACCCAACTTCACACCAAAAAAAAAACAACCTTCCAATAAGTGTTTGTGCAGCAGCTATCCATGTCCTCATATAGCATCGTCCAAAATGCACGTGTGTGAGTCAGCATTTACAAAAAGCAACAGGTGAGCAGGTTATGGTTAATTTCATCATCACTGTCATCGTTAATGTTAATGGATAAAAGGAATTCTTTCATCCAATTTTATTTCAGGTCTACTTTGAATTCAAATGTATATGTATTGGAATTGTCTTCACAAGTCCTCCAAACCAATAAGACGATATAGGACGTTTATACAACCCACAGGAGCGTTTCTTAAATTCTTTTTTCCCCACTAAGACCACGCCAAGACCCACCCTTCAATAGCTACTATTGGCCAGGCGTCCATGCTTATGAAAGGCAACGTAACCTGATTGGTACAGGTCCTATACCCTGACCAATCGGCTATCCTAACCTTAACCACTCAAGGTGAAATGCCTAACCCCAACCAATCAGGCTGCTTCGTAGGGCGGGTCTTGGCGTGGCCATAGTGTAGGGTGACCAGACGTCCCGGTTTGACCGGGACAGTCCCGATTTTGAAGTTAATGTCCCGAGTCCCGACAAAAGCCTGTCGGGACGCTAAAATGTCCCGGTTTACACCAGGAGCAGCGTGAGCCGATTTTGCCGGGTCTTCAGCCCCGAATGTTTTGAGTTTATCCCCGATTGTAAATTTGTCTAGTTTATTTTTCCGAGGCGAATAGAACGGGCAGCTACGTGCGGGGTCCGACCATGCTGTATTTGTTGCTATCACCTAGCAACCGTCTCTCCGTGAGGAAAGCTGTGAAAGCCTGGTGAAAGCCGGGTGAAGTTTTCGGAGGAGTCATAGCCAAATCAGTCTAATACATTGATGCCATCAACACAAAGTTTAGGAGCGCAACACTACTGGTTTACTTTGAAGTTCCTGTGTCGTGATGTTAACAGTCTATTGTTCAGACTCAGACACACGGAGCTCTGAAACAGACCTGTTTACAGCGCAGCTTCAGGTTATAACGGACGCGCTCAGCTGTTGACATGCTGCGGCAGATGTGTTGCGTTTGGGCTCTGTGCATTTCTGCAGTAGATTCGGTTTTCCACCTCCAATGTAGAGCAGTGTACAGCCCTATGGTACAGCCACTTCCCTAGCTAAACTCGTTGTCTCATTCAGACACCCAAACGGGGCTCTGTGTCTGGTAGAAGGTCTATTCTACCTTATCAGCAGAGCAATCACGTATGCACAGCAGACTAATGGTGCAGGTAGCCGATAGATTATTTTCTGAAATAAAGTGACTTTATTCTTGTAATAGCCTATTATAACTTTATTTTTCTCAAAATCATGACATTCAAATCACAGAGAACACAGATTTTTGTATTTTGAATGTGCACAAAGTTTTGGACATTGCTCAAACACATCTGAAATATTACAGTCCAGGGGTATACATTAACAACAAAAGAGCAAAACAGGAGGGAGGAGTAGGCCAAATGATGCCTAGGCTACATGTGTGCTGACTCAGATATAGGCTAATTAGAAAAGTCCATCCAAAGGAGAATAAATAGTTGAAAGCAATACAGAATGCCTGAGAGCCTTACTTCAATATATTCCATTATGTTTTTATATTTGGATTGTAATCTATGTTTGTCTTTACTTAAAGATATTTGCAGCATACATTGATTCAGAAAAAGGTAGAAATATGTGCATAAAAATTCACCAGAATGCAGGAAATGAAGTGTTTAATGCTTAAATTTTTCAATAAATAATTTAAATTCTTTTGGTGTTATTGGAATAAATAACACTTCAAAAAATCTTTTTTAGAATGAGGAGCCTATGATCAAAATAATGAAGTTACTGTCTTTGTCTATGTCTGACCTGGGATGGCACATGTTAATGTTAATGTTAATGTTAAATAGTGTGCGCATGCACAAGCACTACAGTCACGCGCAGTGTCCCGGTTTCAGCAACCGGAAATCTGGTCACCCTACCATAGTGGGATTCGTAATTGTGCGCTCAGGAACAGGTGGAACACATCAGGGTGAGGCAGACAATCACAAAGGCGGAAAAAACACAAGGCAGGAAGTAAGATAAGACATGACATGGGGGAAAAAAAACAGACTACAAAATAAAACAGGAAACAGAAACATACACAACCATGACAATGACACGTCGTTAATGTTGTGAAACAGTCACAATTTAGCACAAAACTACATAGTTATGTTTCGGCACCAAATTAGCAACTTTTGCTGTGTTATCTATTTGAAGCAGTTTATTAACAGTGAAATCAAATACAAACAAAGAAATTACAGGCCCATTTAAATTAGCTGACTCAAGTGTTGGATTTTATTTAGGCCTAGATGTTACTGCCCAGGCTGTTCTCATTAACTATTCATGCATATAGCTATAAAAAGTAAAGCACTGTAATGTGTATGTGTTCCACGTATTTATTACTGTCAGCACCACATTGACTGCTGCTGTATAAGATCGATAAGAATGCGAAGATCTGTGTAGGGAGGTGGTCGGGGTGGATGTTTGGGTCCTAATACACACAGCTTTCTTGCAGGCGAGCGGAGTTCATGTCCCTGAAGAAGTTAAGGAGAAAACACCCAGGAAACAGGTGTTCATGTCCCAGGAATACTAGTTAAGGTGGACCGGTGTTTTAACCTAAACCATGTAGGATTCTCGTAGGGTACAGATTTGATTGGCAAATTATCAAAGATGTTTTATCAATATTAATAAAGTTATGAATATGGTTATTAATAACTTTATCAAATTGACAAACAATCAAAACGGGGCACCACCCTGCAAGTCAGGGACCAATAATCAAACTGTGGAACAGTCTCATTTCTGTGGTAATCCTTTAAAAAGGAAATAAAGGAAGGGGTGAATCCAAGCACGGACCTGTAAGACCAGCAATTATTAGAACAAGTACACAAATAATCACAAGCAACTGCTAATTAAGTATAATAAGATTTATTAACGTCACAATTATCAGTACCTAATCAATAATCCTTCAATAATAAACTTATATACCTTTTTACAATATCACAACCAACAACAAAGCAAAAACAAAACAACGCAGCATGGACACGTCTGTGTCTGTGTGTGTGTGGGAGAGAGTGAGTGAAAAGGGAGGGGGCGGTGTCGATCGTAGTTCTAACACATAAAACAACTCCAAAAATGGCTACTCCTGTGAGCTGCACAAACTATTTAGCCTCAAGAGGGCGGTAGTGGTGTTGGGTGCACGGGCCGGGCTGAAGAAGCCGGGGGTTGCTAGGCAACGCGCACGCTTAGCCGGTATGGTAGCTAGTTCCTGTGTTAGCTCTGTACGAACGTAAGCCAATTCCACGTGTGAAACTAGCCTACAGCGTTAGCTCGGGAGCTACGCGGCTAGCCTGTGTCGTGTGTGTGTGTGTTAGAGAGAGAGAGAAGAAAGAGAAGAAGAGTAAAGAAAAAGGCACTCTGATCTTAGTTATCGATAATGACCCAGTTCTCCTCAGCCACTCAGGTCTGGGCTAACGTGCAGTTAGGACAGACTGAGACTTTTGGTTTTGCTGAGGAAAACGTCACTATAACCACTCCAGTAGCTAATCAGCTGATTTTCGCGATTCTATCACAGACAGTAACTAAACTCCTGAAAGGAGTGATTTAAGTAGGTAGCGATTACAGTTATACCAAGCTACTTAACACGACATAAATCAACGGTATAATTGATCAATTTATACATTCACAGAAAAGATTAATAATCACATATGGACCAGTACATGATTAAATCAGATCACATTAATGGCAACAATGGTGGCTAACCCCTTTTGCTCATTAATAAACACACTACTTATCTCTGCCCAGACGTAAGCCTTCTTACGGTGTGTTCAGTCCGTTTGTTTCTGTCCATAGATTTCCACAGAAATGAAACAGAACGGGTCCCTGGCGCTCGTCAGCGGCCACGGAGAAACAGCAAGGGGGCAAGTTTAGTTTCCTTCTCACTGCAGATATGAAAACACTGGTGTGTTTTCAAGGAACCACCGAAATAAAATCCACTTTCTCCAGAAAATGGAAGATCAGCACAAGCGCTTGCGCGCCTCCTTTCAGCAACAGAGTTGCAGGTGAAGAAGAGGGAGTTTCCTAGGGCCAGGTTATTTATAGGTTAAGACCCACCTGCTGTGTTTATGGTCCCGCTGAACCAATAGGAAGACTCAAAACTCTTGAAAGGGTGAAAACTACACTTTTGTAGTCCTTTGACTTCCTGCCAGTTGTGAGGAGTTTCCCTTCTGGCTGGCACTTCGCATAGAGGTGTGAATTATCCTGGCTTTGGGGTTTACATGCAGGCCAAGATTCCTTTGTCTTGGCCAAATGTTCCTTTGTCTCTGACCACCTGTGTGTCCTGTATCCAGAGGTCAGTTTAATCTGAGGCCTTTTGGTTAAAATCAGGTTTAACCAGACTGTTGGTCCCCAACAACCACAATCTTTTTTTCTGATCTTAACGTTGTTTTGGTGCTTAAAATGAAGACAGTCACCTTTTGTCGACTAAACATTAACTGCAACAGCCGCTAAAACGGCCGTCACCTCGCGGTGATTAACATTTAACTGTCATGTGACCGGTCGTCACTTGACCGGCAATGAAAAAGATGTGCATACGTTTTTCTTTGTACGATATCATCAGATGTGCAGCGACTACAATTACTTCAAAATGTGGCTGCACGCTAGCCTGACAAGCCAGACCCACATCCAGATGTTGGGTCTGGGAACTCCCCATTGACAGGGCTCAATCTGAGGGGCGGGATAAACGGTTGTCTGTCAAATTCCCTCTGCACGCAATAGGATAGCGCTCCAACCAACCAGAGCAACGTTGGTTAGCTGGTAGATTGAACTTTAAACTTCGAACACATCTTCCTTTTTTAAGAAGGACTTCAGTTCCGTTCTTTGTTCTTTTCTCAAAGAAAAGCTGAACTCGAAGTCTTCCAGAGTCGCGGCCAAAGCCGATTCCAAAGACTGCCGTTCGCCAGCAGCAGCCGCCATCTTCTTTGTTTTCAAGTAGCGGGAACATCGCAACTCTGCCGTCATTATGTTAAGCCCCGCCCACCGACTCTATACATGATGTGATTGGCCTGACTAGAGTTTGGTTTTTCCAGCTCGCAAGCCAACGGAGAGTTGCTAGACTGACCCTGGCTGACCCGACCTTGTTTGTGTGTGTGTGTGTGTGTGTGTGTGTGTGTGTGTGTGTGTGTGTGTGTGTGTGTCTGCTAACAGTTTCTCTCTAGAAACTAGGAGACCCTGTGAGGAGAGAATAAAAGACACTAAACTAAACTCAGAACAGGGTTCATTTTCAGAAGAGATCTTGGTAGACCAGCTCTGACTTTATGTATGTTGTCAGGGAAACTTAGATGCTGTTCGTGAACCAACAATTGTGTTGTAACCTCTTATGCTGGACTCAGTAAACTTTGCTTAACTGAACTCTTTGTCTCAGATTGATCCTTGTGTTCTAGTAAACTTAAGTCTGATGTAAGAAGGCGGGGGAATTAATAAATTGGAGTCAGATTTGGCAGGCCTTAGGGCCTTATTTTAGACATGATTCCCTCGACAACTGGCTCCCAGTCAAGGCTAGAATCGATTTTAAGATTCTGCTTCTAGTATATAACGCTCTCAATGGCCTTGCACCTCAGTATATTAGAGACATGCTTGTTAGATTTGAACCAGCAAAAACCCTCAGATCCACGGGCAGTGGTCTCTTAACCATCCCTCGCTGTAAGTCGAGAGCAGGGGAGGCTGCTTTCTGTGTCTATGCCCCAAAAATATGGAACTGAGAGAGGCTTCCACACTGAACACTTTTAAAAAGGGCTAAAAACCATGCTTTCTACAAAAGTTTATAAATAACTGAGTTTGACGCTGTTCAGTGTTAATATTGGCCCGACGTTCTTATGAAAGAAACTGGAATTAAAAACATACATACATGCAAATTACATATATGAAAATAAGATCATACAAATAAACACATTTGAAGGGATAATGCACTGCCAGGCTGTTCAATTAAAAATGAATTTGGGACAGATTTTAAAACCACGAAATGTAGATTGGCCAGACTTTTGGCAGCCCATTTAAAACGTGTTGGCCAAAAGGCCAAAAGTCTGGCCAATCTACAGCAGCAAACGTTTTTGTGTGTGTGTGTGTGTGTGTGTGTGTGTGTGTGTGTGCGTTTTGTACGAAGCACATTGTGTTACATTAACTTGCATGAAATGTGCTATAGAAATAAAGTTTGTATGATTGATTGATTGATCATATGAACTGTTCATGAGAATGCGTTGATTTGCCAGTGATTGTGGCTATGAAGCAATCTTGCTGCTCTTATATTAACATTTCTTGTAGTTTTTCTCAAGTCGGAGGAATCGTTTTTCAGACTCCGCTGCTCGTAATTACTGAACAAACCTGACATGAACCTGACATTAGCTCGCCAAACAACAAGTGCTCACTTTGTCACCACAATGCTTCCATCACCACATATGGATTTGTCATAAAAGTTGTTTGCGATAGTAACTGAAACAGGCCTGAGGCTGCGGCTGGCTTTTCAACCTCACAGTGATGCATCAGAGATTTTTTTTTCCACCCTCAGTTTTCATTAAGCAGGTCACAGGGACTGTAGGCATCCAGGAACAGTCAAGAGCACCTCTGTAATTGACAATAAAAACAATAAAAACAAGTTGTGAATGGAGATGTGGAGACGGCAGTCAGTGCTAATATCTCACATCTTTAAAAGTTGAGGCTGCTTGAGTTTTTAATGTACTGTAGAGAGCAGCGGCTGCTGTAATAAAATGTAATGAAGCTCTGTAATCAAAGGCAATTCCACAAACACACAGAGAGAAATAGAGCTGCAGAAAACACAGCTAATAACACTGTAAGTAAAACAAAGACACACAGTCTAGTAGTGGTAGTACAGTGCTGGCAGTAGGATAGAATGAGAAGGAGTAGTAGTTACAGTAGCTAGTAGCAGTAACCATATTACATTGACTCTAATTAGTTCAGAGGTCCCGATCATAGACCGTATATAAAGATGGACGATCCACATTCTCCCGCTGTACAAAAGTGTAGCCAAAATATCCCGGATATGGAAGCTGCCATTTTGTAATTTAGGAATCAGAGTCTGTGCAGTAGTGATCGGGCATTGGAGCCGCGATATCAATGTCCCGCCCATACATCCATCCGACCAATCACGAGTCACTCCCAGCTGATGTTTCACCCCGTTTTTATAGCATCAATCTGTTTTCCATCTGTTTAATAGTTTCCCATGCCAAAAAAAACCCTTATGATTTTGTTGACCTCTGACTGTTCCTTTTAACATCCTTAGGCCAAATGTTTAACAAGACATTTTTAAATCTCAATCTGCCTTGACCAGTTTGGGGGGTAGGGGAGAGAGCGAGAGAGACCGAGAGAGAGAGAGAGAAAGAGAGATGCAGATATACAGAAAGACATAAATATGACTCCAACACATTTAGTGTCTGCCATGACTACTGCAGCCTCTAGGGGGCGCTACTAATGCATCACGACTCTGCAGGGACACAAAGTAGTTTCAGTTTACTTTTGATCATTAGATCAACACATTTGGATTATATCATCATGAACAATCTGTGACATTAACCAGTTCAACTGTGTGTGTGTGTTTTATATTTTTTTATTATTTCAGGACAATGCACATTTGATGACATGTACAACAGTACACGTAAAAAATGCCAGATTGTAGCCCAAGGGCTAATTCCCATCTGCAGTCCATTAAGCAGGTTAAAGTTCCAATAAAAAGGACAAAAAGGTATACAATAGTAACATTTGCAATAAAACAAGGAGAAACAGGAAGAAACCAAAAGGAAAACGGGACAATGTGTGTGTGCGCGCACGATGATGATGATGAGACGTTCAGAGTTACAGAGGAAGAGTGAGCATCATCATCATCATCATCGCAGAGCTGCTCTTTGATGTTAATGTCATGTTCACCGGCTGCAGCGGCCTGGCAGCTCCACACACACAGACACACACACACACACACACACACACACCTCTGCGCTATACTTGTGAGCACCTCCACCGATATCATGCGCTCTCTATCCTCTAACCTTAGACACCATCACTTTCCAAGCATGATTTTACTTTCCTCCAATATGTCCTCACTCTTTCAGGTCAAAACATTGGTCCTCACAAAGATAAAGGTACAAGAGAGCACACACACACACACACACACACACACACACACACACACACACACACACACACACACACACACACACACACACACACACACACACACACAGCTGTCAGATCAGTACACTGAGAGGAAATCCTCCTGGGAAAGTTGGTGTGCCAACTGTCTCTCTCACGCACACACAGGATATGAATAAATGAATACACACAAATCCCTGAACGCACACTTCTGTCTCTCTTTATCATCATTTGACTTTTTAAGCTTTATTGGCCCGACGTTCTTATAAAAGAAACTGGCATTAAAAGCTTACATACATGCTAATTACATACATGAAAATAAGATCATATAAATAAACACATTTGAAGGGATAATGCACTGCCAGCCCATTTACGTGTCTGTGTGAGAATGAGAGGAGAGAGAGAGAGACAGAGAAAAACAAGCAAAAGACTATCATGATGCTTTTGATTTGATCTTCATTATTTGCTCCAGAATCAGACTCTTTGTTGATTGATTTTTCATTTTCATTACAGGCTGTAATTGTTTGCTTTCATCTTTTGTAATCTGTCGTCATATTGTTACGGACTTCTCTTGTCACAATTTTTTTTTACATTAATACGAATTTGGAAACTCATTTTTATTCTTATGCTTCTGCTTAGAAATACATCAGCTGAGCATTGACTCCGACTTGTTTGGTAACTCGAATACGACGTTGCGAAGGGTGTTCAGAGTTATTGCTTTTCATGTTGTCGAGATGAACTGCGTCTTTTTTTCCTTCGCTAAAAGAGATACTGCGTGGGAGAGAAAAGAGGCTGCTGAAACAATTGTTCAGTTGTTTGACTGATCTGTGCATCTCGCTGCTTTAAACCGGAGGAGGACAGACAGTTTGACAGCAGCTTGTGATGGTGATGATACAGCATGTGTCAGTCTGTCAATCCACAAGTAAAGACACAAAGAAGGGAAAAAACTAAATGGGGCATTTTGAATGTGTTAAATTGATATTTGTTGTTACTAGTATCTTCTTACCATCATTATTTCAATATAATATATACACTTTTTCTCTGGTGTGTCACATTCAACGTCATCAGGGGCGGATCTAGAAAAATATTCATGGGGTGGCGAGAGGGCGGGCAGGAATTTTTGAGGGGTGGCAACATATGGCAGACGTATATATACTGAATTTAATCACAGTTATCACAGTTTGATGAGAGATAGTATGTACACACTACAAAAGGGCACATTTACAACTCATACAGACAAACTTAATCTCTTGCATTTGAGGTGACCATACAATGTGATCTCACTTAATAGGAGATAGAAGTATGATAGAAGTAAGGGGTATTATCACAGGACAGGCATTACGTTAAGACACAGGTGATGAGTGGCAGATATGTGAGAGGGGAAGCAAACTGTTTTGGACTAACTGCAGTCGGACATTGGAGATTCGCGCTCGTAAATGGCCAAATTAGCCATAACTTTTAATTCATTGCTGACAACTGGGGTGGCAGCAGGGGTGGCAAGGCTTTCTTTTAGGGTGGCATTTGCCACCCTATGCCATCCCGGTAGATCCGCCCCTGAACATCATAAATGCAACGGAAAATTGTTAGTAGACAGTACAAAGCAGTGTGGAAGCCAGTGAAAAAGTAGCAGAAGTTACCCACAGAGTAACATGAAACAAAAATAATTTGGAAAGATAAGGAAAAGAAAATGTATGGATGTAAATATATTCAGTTCATGGAAAAAGTGGTTCTATACATAGCTGGAACTGAAATATACCAGAACCCCAATAAAAAGGAAATTATAATGGGCGCCTGCTCACCTGGTAGAGTGCACGCCCATATATAGAGGCTTAGTCCTCACCGCAGCAGCCACGGGTTAGACTCCGACCTGCGGCCCTTTGCTGAATGTAATTCCCCCTCTCTCAGCTCCTTTCATGTCTAAGCTGTCCTGTCAGAAATGAAGGCCTAAAATGCCCCCCCAAAAAAAAAAAAAAAAGTTTAGGAAAAGAGGTATATCAAAAATAGGGAAAAAGGTATAGAAAAGAAATGGAAAAGAGGACATAAAACAAAATATTTGGAGAGATACGGAAAAGAAAATGTATGGATGTATTGAAAGATTTAGAGAAGAAAAGACAGATAAGTGAATTAGATGGAGCTGATGGAAAAAAATGTGGCCTAAATGTCTTTTTTTTTATCGTTTTCAAAATCCAACCTTTACAAACCTGTAGATGTATGTAATGAGAAAAGTACAGATTTATATTAACACTTAGTGTGTGTGTTTGATGTTTTATGGTGAAATAAACTGGATGTATGAAGAGTTTAATCTTTCACTCTGTGTTTATGATGCGTTTTGCGTGCTTTATGTCTTTCTGTCACTTCCTTGTTGCTGCTTCGGGTTTTGGTGTTGTGAATGAATTTCCCTGCAGGCTAAAATAAAACCGGCTCTGCCGTTATCTAATCTGCTGCAGAGTGAAGTGTGAGCTGATGGATTCATGATAAAAAAAACGAACAAAACACATTGGGATCAGACCACCGGTCACATCGGTGGCAGTCGTTGGAAGTCTGAATCCCTCTCAGTGGGAGGGATTGTTGGGAGGATTAAGATGCAGCCTCTGGGGTTGACAAACCTCTTCCTGCTGCAGTCTTAAGTGCTCTGAGACGGCGCGCTGGTCATGAATTAGTGTCACTATCACCCAGTGTTCACCAACTTCCTGCATTAACGTCTACGAGGAGCGACGCGTCACGTTAGAGGGCCCTCGTGGTTGCTGCTCCCCGTCAGCCTCTTTCAGCTTCTGCCAAGATATCCGACAAATTAAATCCAGATTTGTTATTACCGCGCTGGCGCTTCGGGGTCCGACACGGGGAAGGGTTCGCCGCGCTAATCTGAAGGAGCCGCTGCATCGTTCCTCTGTTAATGCAATTACGACGGGTGTGATAAGAGGCTGGGTCAGAGGAGTGCTCCTATCGCTGCCATCCCCGGGAAAAAACTTAATGCAAAACATGCAATCTTCCTTTCTAATGACAGGCCAGCGTTAGTGTGGCGTGACAGTAAAACAACACGCGTTAAGAAGAGACTCGGGGTCCTGCAGGAGCGGGATTAAATGCACTCCGGGCGGTAATCAATCTGCATTGTTTACAGCCGCTGTCTGCCTGATGAGGAGCCCCGCTGCACTCCCGCCAAGATTAGATGCAGTTTGGTGGGCATGAAGAATCAGTCAGGGGAAGCCCCCGTCCAGCGGCCGGCCAGCTGGCTGCAGCAGCAATATATCAGAGCCGACAGCTACACAGGCTAATGTTACATTGAGAGGCGGAGGGAGGAGTGAGGGTGGGCGGAAAAATTTGTAAAGGGGGTTTCAGTTTGTTCTGAAGATTACAGTCCGCTGCCGGCTGTAATTCTTAAAATGATGCAAATGTTCAACAGGCTGAAGGAGCAACTCGTTCACTTCGGTTCTGTGTTTACTTTAATTTATTTATATATATATATATATATATATATATATATATATATATATATATATATTTTACACAGCAGAGAGGTACGGTGGCTCGGCGGTTAGCACCAGAGCCGTACTGTTACCCCCAGACAGTTCAGGGGGAAGGCCCGTTTCCTCAGCTAGAGCTCCCTCAGAGTGGCTTTGGAGGAAAAGTTAGTTAAGATATCCTACGAAACACGGAGGCCGCCCGCTGGTCGCGTGAAGGCGGCTACAGTGGCTACGGACCTCTGTCACGGCTTGGTTGTATCGTTAGTAGTTAGCAGTTAGTAGATTTGTTTAGCCGTTTCAGAGCTCTGTGACACCGGCTATGGTGCTACGCATGATGCTTAGTCGGGTCAGTGGTAGATGGTGGTTCAGTTAAAGGGGAATTCCGGCCGATTTTTACCTGAATCTTGATTGTTAGACGTCTACGGTTACTGTCGATCAGAAAAAGGTTGCTGCAGCTAATGGCCAGAGCTCCCAGCTAGCTAAAATGCCAGTTGTGGGGGCATGTTCTAAAGAGTGCCTTTGTGCCTCTTAACAGAGACAAAATGCAATTAAAAATTCTGTGCAACATGAAGAGGGCCCTTACGTGACAACAAGATGCGTTTTCAACTCAGACATCGTGAAGAAACAATTTAAATTCAAAGTTTGTACTCACTCGGCCTGCTAGCTGCACAGCGGCGTCTGGGATGAGGGGGCTTCAGCCAGATCACAAACTGAGCATATGTGGCGGCTAAAGTTAAGTTTAGGCCCCACGTGTTAGTTAAAACTAGTTAAGGTTAGGAAAAAGATTGTGTTTCGGATTCAAACACACCCAAGGAACATGTATTTCGTGGGTGAAAGTCTTTTGTTTTCCCCGGGAAGCGAACTCTGCTCCCTGGCTTTAAAGGGCCGTGTTTTTAGGACCCACCCATCCAACCCCGACCGCCTCTCCATACAGTCCACAGCGATCTTATACAGCAGCAGTCAATGTGGTGCATACAGTGCATCAGAATTACAGTGCTTAACTTTTCGTAGCTATATGAACATATGCTTCATGAGAAGCCTGAATTAGTGCAGGGTTGGTGCTTCCATCCCCACCTCATCCTGGGCAGGACACCCAAAACGATGGCTCCGTCCGGGTTGGATAGGAAGGTATGCAACTCTGCTGTTTATTTATTATTTGAAGATCTTGCAAGATGCATGGAAAGGGGGAGAAAGGGGACAGAATAAATTAGGGAGAGGAGGAGGTAGGTAAGTCAAGACGGATATAAAGGGAAGGAAGGAGGAGACAGGAAAGGCAAAGACATGTCGGAAAATGAAAGGTAAGGGAGGAAAGAAGGATTAAGGGAGGAAGAGGCAGGTAAAACAGTAAAGGGAATAAGTAAGAAAGGAGGTAATAGGAAAGAGACAGGTGGGAAAGGAAAGAAAATGGAAAAGGAAAGGAGGATGTAGAGCAGAAAAGGTGCAGGTACAGAGGATAGGAAAGGATAATGTACAGGCTAAATAAAAAAGGGTATGAAGAAAGGAAGGTGAAATGAAAACAGCATCCAGAGAACAAAATGAGTATGTAGAAATAGTAAAGGAGGAGAAAGGGAGTCTGTAGGAAATAAGCAGGTGGACAGTTGGTAAAAAAAAAAAAGAAGAAAAAAAGGAGGGAATGAGACAAAAATACACTCCTAAAAAAAGGTGGAAGAACATTTACTTTTAGTATTTTTTAAACTATTTTGCTTTCTGAAAAAAATCAATTTAATTGAACATCTCATTGTGCCTTGAGATATGTGTGATATTGTGCGTTGAAATGACACAGAGTGATCAGGTCACCTAGTAACTTCACTATCGTTTCTATTTCGAGAGCTCACAGTTCGTAGTCATGTATTCGTTATGTAACCAGTATGTGACAAAATAAGAATTCAGTCAATGTCCGAGAGGAAAGGAAGTTTTTGTGTTCAAAACTTCAAAAAGACACAGATTGTTGGATTGGAGGTGTCTGAGCGGAGATTGGAATTGATGGAAACAACCTGGAGAGAGACGACAGGGCCGGAAATTTGAGCGGCAGCTTTTTAAAACCCACTTCCTCCTCTTTGCTGCGGTGTGACGAAGAGCCTAAGGCGACAGAAGAGGAGATGGATTGCACACTCGGCTGTGATTGGACCAGAGGCCGCACCTTGAAAAACACAACCAACGCTGTGTCAACTGGCTGTTGACTTTTTGATGAGAAGGGGGGTGATGATGGAGACAAACTAGTCTCGCTAGACTAGTCTCACTTTGCCAGACCTTCCTGAGGAGGAGAGTCTGACTAGCCCACACAGCATTCCTGAATGAGAGGAAAACGTGCTCTGGTTTATCTGCATTTCTTTAAACCAATCACAATCGTCTTGGGCGGTGCTAAGTGCCGGACAGAGCCACGGTGCTTCTGCAAAATAGCCTCTGGAAGGAACTTGTTTTGGTGGAACATGTGTACGTTCAAAAGTAGTTTTAGTCTTGCAACAGAAAACTCAGATTGGACAGATAGTCTAGCTAGCTGTCTGGATTTACCCTGCAGAGATCTGAGGAGCAGTTAACCAGAGTTCTCATAAACACAAAGGAAGAGGAACTTAACAGACATCCTGCCTAAACGAGGAACATCCGACGGAATTTCCTGGAAATGAACGTCGTTGATAAAGACTAGTTGCTCTTATACTTCACCTTACTTCCTGCTTTGCTCCCCGTCATAACTGCGGTCACTAGAGGGCACCGCCACTATCAACCTAAAAATGACACGTAATTGTTGCTGGAACAAATTACTTATGTGGGCGCAATATACTGTATAGAGCCTTCAATCATGACAAATAAAGCAGCTCGTTGACTATAAAGCTCTGTTTATACTGCACCATATAATAAACTATTCATGTTTATTGTGTTCTGTACTTTCAGCAGATAATAACTTTACTGTGTGGTGTATGTCACGATTGAACTTACTGGAGAGGAGGATGTAAACATATCGCGAGAACGTGCCGTACTATTGCGAGAACGTCACACGCGTGTAAAAAGGTTGGGTTTAGGTCAACGGTGGCCGAACGGCGTTCATAAACACACTAAAAATCGATTATACGTCTTGATAACGCGCCAAAATGGCATACAAATTGGCACGTTATACATATGCCACTTTATGAGATCAGTCTGACCTGAGGCACAATAACAGCCAACAAACAACCTCACACCTAGCTGCCCAGTCTCTCTTTCTTCTCCTGAAGCCCTTTTAACTCAGCCTTCCCTAATTGGACCCTACCACCTGCACAGGTGATTATAGGGTGAGCTAACAAGCAACATTAACACTTAGTTTCTCACAACATTATTACAATTACATATATACTGCTAACATTACTATTTATACATATGTGCACCCACTACAATAGGCACCCCAAATATTATAAAAATGTAATTTTCTGCAGAACTATCGTACCTATTGTTATACACCTTAGGATTGCCCAGCCCCTCCCTACAGAAAAGACCTAATGAGGCAAACCTGCATCCACTCTCCCTGATTAAGCTGTTGAGCAGCTGATCTACCCCCCCACATCACATCACATCACATCACAGGCAGAACCATATCAAAACACTATGAACCCATAAATCGTGGGGTCCGTTTCAGGAAGGAGGTTTAACAAACTCGGAAGTAAGTAAGTAGCCTAAATATCTATATTAACTTCCACTGCTCGCTTTTAATGCAAATTGTTTGTTTTTGCAAAAGGTTTCAGTTAAGAGCAGTAGTTCATAAATGTATATTTTTAGATATATCATTCAGTCGGTCCACTATTATCTGTCACGTTTTTTATTTTTTTACAGAGGCCGAGTTTCCTTCTCTACATATTATATGCTTTGCTCCCTCGTATATATTGGCATGGAGAAAAGAAAGACACTGAAGAAATTGGACTCTAAAATCTATAAAGATAATTAAGTGATACATTCCATGCGCACTGTAAACATGAATGGAAAAGTTATTTCCCTCCAGCAAAATATTAGGTCAAAAACCATTGGGGTGTCCTCTCCCTGTTGTAACATGAATGTACAGTAGCCTACATCACTATATAGTGACTGGTCCAGTCTATAATTTGGGAGGATTGTACAATTAGGATATGTTCTTAAAATTGTACAATTTTTCCAGTTTACTGGACAACACAAATTGTGTGCTAAGAATGCCAAATACAATGCACATGGAAGAGGAACAAACATGATCCTTTATTGTTAAAGAATTTAAAAACTAAAATAATTCAAGGTGCATTGGTCCACTATAGAAACACACATGTACAGCATTGTATCTATTGCCCTTAGTAACAGACTTCATTTAAAACCCATTTGAAATTGTATCAGCCTTTTCTAATTATCTCAACAGCTGCCATAATATCTTCATCAAACTTCTGACAACAATATGAACAGCAGTCTTCATACAGCAATATAACAGTAACAATGACTGAAAGAATGGTCACAACTTTAAATAATAGCAGTACTTAAATGAACAGCAATATGCACCTGTTCTATTTTAATCCAGGCTGATAACAATAGGGTAAAACCACTGCTGGGTGATCAGAAAAGGCTCAAGGGTTAATAAATCCTGGCTGGTAGCCTGGTCAGGAGCAGGCTAGCTGCACAGAATGAATCTCCTAATAAATAAATCTCTGCTTTTGTGCAACCGAGTCAAGGCTAAATTGAGCCAGGATAACTGGGAAATCTCGGCTTAATCCCATTTCTTGGTTTTGTGAAATAGCCCTCTGATGTCTGAGTTGATTTACCCTGAGATGGGAAACTGAGTTTTCGGTTCCAGAACAGCTGATTTGAGTTGGTTCAATCAACTCGGAGTAGGTTGACTCAGAGCTAAGCACGTGCACCACCACAATTAAAAAAAGGCAGCATGAATGGAGCCATGATACTACCATTCACCATGGTAACAACCACAAACAAACTGATCGGCGGAAATACTCATGCGCACGTACAGCGAGTTTGAATATGCATTTCGTTTAAAAAAAAGCAACACAGCGGCTGCTGTAAAAGACAGAGAATTGGTGTGAGAGAACATTGCTGTTCGAGTCAATGCGTAAGCATTGACAGTGTATTCATTTCATATTTAATCACAGGTATAATATTACTGGTGAAAACTGGAATGGTATTATAATTTTATTTAGGTGCAATCCTGCAGGCAAAAAAGTAAGCTAATCCCATTCTGAGCCTGCAGCACCATGATCATTAACAGAAATATAATTTTGAATCATTTAATTCGTTTTAATGGCTCTCACTGGTGTGTGTCCACGGAACACTACAAAAACATTTCAGAGCAAGTCTCACTCTTCTGACGGCGCTGCATACAGTGGCTTTACTAATATGATCCGCACCAATGTTGTAAACGTTTGCAAAAAACGTAGTGCGACACAAATAATCTGTTGGGATGTAAAAGCATGTCCATGATGGTGGATGTTAGTGATATGAGGACGGATAAGGTATCTACATATCTGATCGACTTTGAAGTAAATGCCTCTCAAATCGGTTATCTGGAAATGAAAATTCTTAGGATAATTACATTATCAAGAATAGACAGAGACCACTGAAGTTATATGAAATAATGTTTACTTGCAAGTAGGGTCAGTTTACAGCACTCGCAGCATAAGTACAGAAAGTGACTCCCGAATAAGCCTATTACAACAGCTTTTGTAATACAACGTAGAATGTGATAAAACTCTATAGTCATAATAAAGAGTCAATGTCGTCAGTTATCTCAGTCAAGGAGCGCCTTCTCTTTCGCTAGCATCACACCGTGCTGTAGACAAGGACAGACAGTGGCTCCCAGACACCACATGGCGACAGGAGCAACAGTATTTTGTCTTGTTCATAATGCAAACAGTTTTAATACTAATCAGAGAAAAAGTATGTATCATAATTTTTCTGACAAAAATACATCTAATCGGGACTCAATATCATCCCCCGACGTAAACTCCCTGTGAAGTAATACAGCTTGTTCATCAACGGGATCGGCGACAAAAGGACATGCAATGTTTGAGGAAAAAAATGTTTTATAATCTGCCATAAATCAATACGTTTTTTTATTCATGCAGATAAACTGCGCTAAAATGCGCCTGATACAGACTGAATGAGGATTTGAAAGAGCACTGTGTCAGAGGGAGGAGACGGAGAGAAACTCAAAGTTTATTGAAGAGAACCTGCTCCCGACCAGGTTAGGTTCACAGACTCAGTTACCATAGTAACAGACTCAGTTACTGTAAGTAACTGACTCTGAGGTACCATAGTAACTGACTCTGAGGTTAAATTACCTCTCTTTCTGAAACAGAAAACCCAGAGTTTCCCTCATCTCAGGGTTAACAAACTCAGAGTTTTCACTAAACCTGCTTTCTGAAACAGACCCCTACTGAAGGCCTATGTCTAATAATAAAGTAACAAATAAAATAAAAAAAATAACCTACAACATTACACTGAAATTAAGGATTAAGCGGACACCAAACTTAATTTTGGGAACAGGGCCCAGTGAAAAGGGAGAAAGGAAGCCTTTCCACAGTGTACTTGTGCACATTGTTTGGGGTTGCTTTGCTAACTCGACAAGAGCCAACAGGAAAATGTATTGCGGGCCACTAAATGGAAAGCAACAGACAGACAGCATCATGTCAAACATACAAAAAAGGTGTACTTTCATTCTCATTTGTTTTGTTAAAGGCACTAATCGGCAATTTATGAAGGTTTGATTTGAACTAATTGGCAATTTGGAACAGAAATTAAATTAGTTTAATCAAATTACTTTTACAATCTCGTACATGTCACCGTGAGGCAAACTGTATGGAGAAAATGTATTACATATCCTGTGAATATTGTGTTTTATATTATAAAGGCTGGACCTGTACATCAGAGAGCTCACTTGCCTGGATGAGGTGAGGTAGGAAGGGGAAGAAAAGGAAAGGAAGAAAGCGGTAGGAAAGAAAAAAAGGTGGGGAAGGATGCAGGAGGTAGGGAATAAAATGGAGAGGAGAAGAAAAAGTCAGGAAGAAAGAAAATGAGATAGGAAAGGAAAAATAAATCAGTGGTGATCTTCTTGGATTGGAGTGTAACTCACTTTTGGACAAAACCCTTAGCTAATGAAAAGTGGAAAGGAACACGAGATAGGAAAGAAATTAAGAGATGGGAGAAGAGTAGGGAAGGAAAGACAGATGTAGCCAGGTAAAGGAGGAGGTTGGCAAGTAGAAAAATAGTGGAAAGAAAGATTTTTGTCTGCTATTTCAGCACTGAATTCACTTGTAAGACTTCTTTTTTACTTTCTTACTTATTTATTTTTTATTTATACAACTGCGCAGAGTTAGAATATGGGCTGCTACACAAAACTCTCTGTATTTTTCAGTATGGCTACGTTAACTAAATGGTGTTCGCCGGACTACACAATAGTGAAATGAATGAATTTATCATGGGGGGGGACAGAAACAACGCACTATAGCTTTAACCAACTAAAAAGTACTGAAGACAAATGCAAACATAAGGACAACGGGGTGTGGAAGTCAAGATCAGTGGTGTATGAGGGTGTATGAACGCAACGACCAATGTGAGGTCCATGGTGTGAATGTTAAAGCTATGGTGGGTAGTTTCTGTCGCCCCCCATGAGGAATTCTAAGTAATGATAACAAAACTGTCATCGCGTCCACATGATACAAGCCTTCTGTGATCGCGCACCTCCCTCCTCCTCCACACAGTTGCTAGTAGCCAAGGAGGACACGAAGGATTAAAAATACATGATGGACTCTTCAGAAGAGTCATTATCTTCACTCGAGTTTCTGAGCGCGAAAGTCGCCGGACGCCACGATCTTCTGAACATAGCCATGCTGAGAGATCCAGAGAGAGTTGTGTGGAGCTGATAGTCTGAATTAGCTTTGTAGCAACTCATTTGACAATGGCTTGGATGTAACGGACGTTCATTAGTATCAAAAAGTTATGCACTAAAGCTTTAACAAAAGAAGCAACGCAATAAAAACGCAATACGGCCAGTTACCCCGTCAGCACCTTGGCTCCACCCGGCCAAGGACCTGCAGGAACTCACAACATTCAAGATGCTTTATTGTCATTGTATGAACACGAAATTCCGTTCGTGGCAATCAGTAAATAAATAAAATAAAAAAAAGGTAAAAAACAAATACAATTTTTTTTTTTTAAAAACACAAAAGGCATTGAACATAGTACTTATATGAGCATCTGACCGTAGTCCTTAGCAGCTACAGGTTGTATATGTGTGTTTGTGCATAGAGAGGGGGGGTGATGGAGACTACAGCTCTCGGGATAAATCTGTTCCTCAGTCTGTTAGTCCGCACCCACACACACACACACACACACACACACACACACACACACACACACGAAAAAACATAGTGAGTATATGAGTATGGAGAACCAAGGCAAAATGCTCTGGGGCCGTCACACTCCTGTGTTGTTTTATGATAACCTGTTGGCAACTTATGTAAGATTTTCAAGTTATTGGAAGTTTCTGAATATACCTGGAATTGATTCAATAGATAAGAAAGAATAAGAAGGAAATACTGTCTTTCCTACAAACACTTTGTAGTTTGAGGTTTGTTTGCTGAAGAGTAAAGTTATATTCTCATTATAAAACTGACGTCTGATGAGGGAAACTATAAAGAAAACGCCCACACAGTCAACAGTAAATATGTTGCAACTAAAACACATTTTGCCTCTGTTGAAGTGTTTCTACTATGTTTTTGCATCTTGACAGCTGAACAGCACAGAGGTCAATAATGACACATTTCCTCATCTGGATGTCCACCTACGAACTCAAACTAATGCAGCATTTTTGATTTAATGCCATGACTCAACCAGCTCTCATTTGCTAATTGGTAATAATGTGCTGACCCTGCTGACCCAGCAGCAACATCTGACAAACACAGTCATTCAAACTGTTCTTTTCCTTTTATGTTGAAACTCCTGCAGATTGAAAGGTAAAAAAACATAAGTCTGTAGAAGAAACTTTGGCCATTTGTTGAGCTTTACATTCAGAAGTATTTGTGGATTCTGTCGGGGGGATGGTGGAACACATCTATTACCTTTTGCAGGAATAAAAGATGAGGCATGGGAACTTGTCCATCCAGTCTCCATGAGCTGTTGAACTGTTCCTCAGGGTACAGTATGTTGTTGTTACTGAGAGCTATTCTGTATTCTTGGCAGGAAGTTAAGAGTGTACTTGGTGGGGTTCTGGACTCAAGCAGCGTTGTACCTGCCTTCTCACAACACCTGTTGTTGACTGCCATAGACAGAATCTCAAGGTGCTGCTGAGGCGTGGAGAGTGTCTGGTCTGGCCATGGACGCAAAGGCGCAACTTTGTGTTCAACATTGGGGTGGGGGTTGAGATTTCCACGTCTGAGCAAAATTGAAATTTTGAACGTCAATCACTTAATTTTTTGCATTCTGGTGAATTTTTCTGCAACAATTTGTGCCTTTTCGGAAGCAATTTATGGTGCAAATGTCTTTATACAGGAGCCATTTAGCTCAGACACGGAGAGTATATACAGTCGGTGCGGTTTGAGGTCGGATCGTGTTCTCGCCACAAACAAACCGCTCCAGAGTTCGTTTGAATGCTTGTGCAGTGCGCTTTTGGGGCGCAGAACGTGCGATTCACACAGCCCTATGTTCCCACATTTCTAAGATTTTTCTTAAAATTAGGCCCTATGTTAGGGTTAGGGTTACATTCCATCTGTAGTCCATTGCTACTGGATAATAGGTTGGGTGTAATTGGCTACCAAATTGGCAGAAAGGGGATAAAATCTGATACATATGTATGAAAAAGGAAATGTGGGAACATAGGGCTGTGGGAACATATTCACGCTCTCCTGATAACAGAAAGGTGACGTTACTGCTTTATAAATGAAAATGAAATATTTCTATTGATTGTATGTAAAGAGTTTTCCTGTCCACTGGTACACCCTCATGAAACCACTGAAATGATAATCTTTCATATTTTAAATGTTCCTCAGAGGACTCAGGACGTGCGAGTTACATCGGAGATCGATATGATGTTGCAAAGGATCTGCATTTTGATTCCCATTGGATGTGAATCTCAATCTGAATATTGACTGGCGAGCCAAGGTACCAAATGCATCGTTCAACCCCACTGGGTCTCCTCTCACTATCAGCTGCATGTGCACGACAGTCTTTGATACGTTGTGTTAAATAGCTGAACCCTCTTTGTGACCAATTAGGCACCGAACAAAAGCGTTCGGGAGCCATGTCCTTTATTTGTTGATGTGTCACTTGGAGAGCCGAGAGACAACACTGTCCATTAGCAAAAGGAAAAATCAATACACCAGTGATTAATGGGCTTTTTTACAGAGCATAATTATATTACAACGTGTTTGGATGTACCCTCCGGCTCTGAAAGGACTATTTCATTTCCTGTGTATGAGACCACACACTCATGAGTCTAATTATGTTTGGCAGAGGTCTTTTTTCCGTTAGTGGCAATGATCCGGTGCATCTGGTTCTAGATCAAATTGTTTTTGTTTAAAAAAAAAACGTTTTTAAAAAATCCTGTCAAAAGCATTGAAAACTTTGAAAAAAAACAAAAAAAATGTCAAAATAGCATGAAAAATATACGGGGGAAAAACGTCAAAAGCTTTTTTTTAAAGTCGATAATAAGTCAAAAGCGTTCAAAGCGTCAAACAGCGAAAACAATCAAGTCAAAAGAGCACATTCAAATGATTCAACAAGAGTTCTCTGACGGGGGCAAGAGAACGATGACATCATTTACGATACGATGATGCCCCAAACAGGTAATTGGGTTGTTATATTGACTTGCCCGACGTGGTGTTTCACTTTGGGCAACCCTTATTGTTGAATACCCTGGAAATCCAGAGTTCTCACGAGAGCACAATTTGAATTTGCTCAGTGAGTCCCTCTGGTATTCAGTAATGATGCTCATTAACTATGCCCTTGTAGCTGAGCTGCACCAATCACATCGGTGTATCTGATATAGGCGGGCCAGAGGCCAGCTAACCAGATGACGACAGCGCTGCAACCTCCAAGTCATTAGTAAACATTGCAAGATGGCTACAGATGAAAACCAGTTGTTTGAAATGGCTTTGGCCGCTACAATGAACGAGTTAGACTTGGCTTTTTATCTAAAAGAGGAAGAGAAGACGGGGCTCCAATCGTTCCTTTGCAAGAAGGACGTTTTTGCTGTTTTGCCGAACGGATATGGAAAGAGTTTAATCTACCAGTTAGCTCTACTGGTAGCTAAGAGTTTAATCTACCAGTTAGCTCCGCCGGTAGCTAAGAGTTTAATCTACCAGTTAGCTCCGCCGGTTGCTAACAGTTTAATCTAGCAGTTAGCTCCTCTGGTAGCTAAGCGTATGGGGCCCTGGATACGTTGTGATTGGTCGTAGTGTTATCCAATTGCGTGCAGTAAGATTTTCAAATGCATGCTTGGTGCCGCCCCTCGAGTTGGGACATTTTCATTACTCAATGCCAGACCCTTAATCTTTCGGATTTGGGTCTGGATTTCCAGGCTAATTGTTGAACCCTGATGGATCAAAACATTTCCATTCAGGTTATCAGAAAACCTGAGGCCTTTTTATGCTGCCCTCTTCAGCACAAAATGATAAATGAAAAATAAAGGAGAAAGGGAAAATAAATAGAAGAAATCATCCCGTGGTGGAACAAAAAAAACAGAGCTCTCATTAAAAACAGAGAGAAATAAAAACACTGTCACACAGATGAGATCGAAGGGGAAAAAAATAAACATAGTAAAATAAAACCCGGGAGACAGCTTGGCGCGCTGTGACTCCGGCTAATTAGCGGCGTGGAGGAAAGGAAGTGCTGCTGAATGGAGATTCAGCGCGGACGTCCTGCTGCTGGACGATGTGGAGACGCGGAGCGGCCGGGGCGCCGAAGGCCGCACGTTTGAGCGCACGAGATAAAGATACTGGTAATGAGGGAGGATTTCTTCTGCATTTAGGGACTGAATGTGTGCGTCTCCAAAAATATCAGGAATAAACAGACTGAACCCATCTTCTGTATATCAGGTATCCTACTTTGAGTATCTTTATTTTGGAAGACGTTTTTTCTCTTTTAATCCACTTTTTTATCTACAAGTGGGACATAACTAGCACAAATATACATAGTTTTGACAGGGGTCAGCCCTATGGTCCCACAGAATCCCAAGATTTTTCCTAAAATTAGGCCCTATGTTCCCAGGGTTAGGGTTAGTTACCAGATTTAGCTAAAAGCTACATTCCATCTGTAGTCCATTGCTACTGGATAATAGGTTGGGTGTAATTGGCTACCAAATTGGGAGAAAGAGGGATAAAATCTAATACAAATTTAGGAAAAAGGAAATGTGGGAACATAGAGCCTAATTTTCAGTGAAAAAAGAAAATTTCTTAGAAAGGTGGGAGCAAAGGGCTGTGGGAACGCTCGTGTTTTGAGGAACTTGTACTATAGTGAAAAACTCCATTTGACTACTTTCTACTTTTTGTCCACTAATTCCAGAGGTAAATATACTTTTTACACCACTACATTTATATGATAGATTTAGAAAATGTGCCGTTTAGAAAATGGGATTCATGGTTAGATCATCACCACAAAGCGAAAGTGGAGAATCGGAGTCACAGTCATCTTTAGTCGGCTAAATTTAAGACAGCCCAACTTGATTTATCATGTGACTGGTTGGCTCAACTTGGTAGAATATCATACAAACCCATTAATGAGAATGTGTTGCTGGGGTATAACTCGTTTCAGCAAGGCAACTGAACATCTCCCTTCACTGCCTCTGTGATTTACTGTGTGAGCAGTTCAAAGGCAACTCACAGACGGTAAACACCTTGTTCACCGTTTGTCTTTCTCAAGCGTGGGCGGAGGAGCGGGTTGATCTGTCAGGTCCTCTGAAGGATTCACCGAAGGATGCAGGCCCCGAACTGGGACACAGCTAAAGGGACCTTTCTCGGGAGCGTGCCTATGTTCCCACAGCCCTATGTTCCCACATTTCTACGATTTTTCTTAAAATTAGGCCCTATGTTCCCACAGCCCTATATTCCCACATCTCTATGATTTTACTTAAAATTAGGCCCTATGTTCCCACAGCCCTATATTCCCACATCTCTAAGATTTTACTTAAAATTAGGCCCTATGTTCCCACAGCCCTATATTCCCACATTTCTAAGATTTTTCTTAAAATTAGGCCCTATGTTCCCACAGCCCTATGTTCCCACATTTCTAAGATTTTTCTTAAAATTAGGCCCCATGTTCCCACATTTCTAAGACTTTTTTTTCAAAATTAGGCCCTGTTCCCACAGTTCCCACATTTCTAAGATTTGTTTAGCCCTAACCCTAACCATATGTCTTAGAAATGTAGGAACATAGGGCCTAATTTTAAGAAAAATCTTAGAAATGTGGGAATATAGGGCTGTGGGAACATAGGGCTGTGGGAACATAGAGCCTAATTTTCAGTGAAAAATCAATTCTTAGAAATATGGGAACATAGGGCTGTGGGGCCATTGGGATGTGGGAACATAGGGCTGACCCCCCTTTCTCAACTTTACTTCATTTAAAGTTACACAGGAAAGTGTAGTTCATTATAATGAGTGCGTGGAGGGCAGGCAGTGTGGGCCCACCAAGGCAACGGCGGACCCACTTGAGCGTGACCGAAAGGAGCGCGACCGCATTGCGAGGACGGCAGGAAGAAAATAAAAGTGAACCTCCTCTATTCTACAAATAATATCTGTTCAAAGACACACTCAGTGTTGTTATCTGTGGCTCTGTGCCTCAGCAGAGGGCCAGTTATCTCAGAAATTAATGGCAGCAATAAGCAGCAGCAGGAAGACGCAGGATGATTAGCAAAAGCAATCAGGCTCTTTATTAGATTTATAGGAACAAAGACGCAATTCAGTCTGCAGCAAAAAAAACTACAGGAAGACTAATGACTCATCTGTCCCCGAGTTTCAGTGACGAACAGACATAAAACTCCAAGGAGACGCCCAGCTCATAGAACAATACAGAGAAAATGGTTTCTGAATGTGATACTGGAAACAAGGCCTGGAAAAAAAAAGGCAGTTTTTCTGAGGAAATGTGTGAGAGAGCCGAGTCAGCAGGACGTGGAGAAACAGCAGGAGGAAATGAGGAATGAGAAGAGAAATGAAAGAAGAAAAAAAAGGAAGAAATGGAAAATGAAAGTAAAGGAAGGGAGACAGGGAAACAAAAATGGAAGAGGGGAGGGAAGGAAAGAGAAATAAAGAGGAAAAAAGAACAAAGCAAGGGAAAGGGGAACCACACTGTCATGTTAGGTTATGTTTAGACGGAAACGATCTGAAGAGAAAACACAAAAGTGGCGTTGTTTTCTCACTTTTTAATTAAGCGTTTAGACGAGCGTTTTGGGGAGGGAAACCTGCGTGCATACGGTGACGCAGAAGTGTGTGAAATTCGATGTAGTATGCACACCTGGCGGCTAGGTAGTGGTGTGAAGCACTGCCACACAACACCACCAAGTCTGCGTGCCTACGTAGGACCTTCCTTCTACTTCTCTCCCTAGTAGCACCAAACCAAAACATGGCGAAGCGAATAACAAAAGCTGACGACTTTGTCTGGACAGACGAGGAGGTGGAGTTATTGCTCCAAACAACCTTAGATTACAAAGCCACAACAGAGCGTGGACTGGGAGTCCTGCCAGTCAAAATATATATAGACAAATAGACCGAATTTCTTCAGCAGTATCCTGTACCTTGAGGGACATCGTATCCACACGAGAAAGACGCCATCTGCAAAGGCGCTGACACACTAACCCGATAATCGGCTGCTGGACAGTCTGGCGAGGTCGGTGACTCGAGTCTGTTCCATTGCTGTCTGCGTTCATTTTGGCCGACCTGACATGTTCAGTCGGAGGCGGGGCAGTCAGGACTCACCCAGAAACGACGAGCGGGATGAGCGTGACTAGAGTCTCTCAAAATCCGAGGAAAATATCTTAAACTGACCTTTGTTGATCTGAAATGAAGACAGATTCAGCAACTGCACGGCCTATTTCTCTCTTAAAATGTTCTCAGACACACGTTTCGGTGAACTATTTTAGTACAATATGAGATCGTATTCTTAACGAGTCGCCGTGACAGTCTGGCTTTGAATTTCCGGAGAAAACAAACTCACGTGACGCATTTGTCCAATCAGCTGCCGGTTTTCAATTTTTGGGCAACAATACAGATTAGCGCCGCCTGCTGTTATGGAGACGTATTACGTCTCGTCTCTTCGGTGTGTTCTGAGGAACTTTTTGGACCAACTCGGGGAGACTGATCAGTCCGACTGGCTTTTCTGCCGACGGTCGGCCGTCTGGTCTGTGTGTAACTGCCTTTAGAGTCAGATATCATCAAAGCTGAAAGCCATCCGGACCAAGTATAGTCAGGCTGTGGATACCCAACGGCAGTGGCCATGGGCAAGTAATCACTCTATATTTTGATTTATGTAACGAAATATGGGTTGGGTCACCAGCCACCACAGCAATAGAGGCTGGCAGATTTTTGCATTTTTACGTTTTAAGCCCCAAAAACGCTGTCACCATCTAAACGAAAGGCACATCTGATAAAATATTTTCTCGTTTTCACCCGCGAGAGTTGTCGTTTAAACAGGGCCTTAGGCTAGGCTAGCAGTTTCCCACTGCTTCCAGGCATTTTGCTAAGCTAAGCTTACCACGTCCTGGACATACTGTACATTGCGCCATATTCTTGATCCAAGCATCAATTTTAGGTGAGCTATGGTCCTTTTTGCCTGTAGTATTAGCAACATCAATACATTTACATTAATAGTGTGAATACTTGAGGTCTAACACCCGTGTTAAATGTGTTTCCTTCCAAAAACCTTGTGTTGTTTACGTCCATGTCTAATTCCATCGCAGTCTTTGGGCCCTATTTTAACGATCTGAGCGCATGGCGTGAAGTGCCTGGTGCAGGTGCGTTCAGGGCGTGTCCGAATCCACTTTTGATGGCGGAAAAAATGGTCCATACGCCGGGCGCCTGGTTAGTGTCTTCATTAATCATAGGTGTGTTTTGGGCGTAACATGCAATCCACCAATCAGAGATCATCTCCCATTCCCTTTAAAAGCCAGGCGCCGTTGGACCTTGGAGCATTGCTGTTATGATGGAGGATTTGCTAAACAGGAAGGAGAGATTTTCAGGAGAAGAAACTGATCTGCTCATGCATGAAGTGAAAGAATGTGAGCAGATCATGTACGGCACAATAACTATGCCCCAAAAACAGCATTTTACTAATTTGCTGTTAAAATAACAATGAAATGCTGCATTATTGACTTCAGACCAGGTTTTTGTTAGTCAATGGCGCGATCACTTCCCGCTGCCTCAAGATGGCAATACGCCCAGAATGCACCTGAACACACCTCCCTGTAAGACCAGCACGCCCATGGGCGCATACACTATTTAAACAATGTGGGCGCCGGACGGGAAATTGACAACTGCCGATGAGCCTCGATGACCCTGCTAGAAGCTACTGTTTGAAGTCTGCATTGTCTTGTAAAATGAAAGACCTGCTGGCCTTGGTCTTTCCATTACATTTTTTATTGTGTGAACTCATTTCCCATCTTGTTCTTTTATTAGTCAAACTGTCACTTGGTGCTGCGACCTCGTTAAACACCACTCTTAGCCATATGTAGATGTTTAATTAACAGATTTTTCCTGTTGATTTTGTATGACTTTTTAACCACCGGGTTGACTCCCGTTGCATTAGAAACATGCTGTTTGAGTTTCTCTCTGAAGTGTGTGTGTGTGTGTGTGTGTGTGTGTGTGTGTGTGTGTGTGTGTGTGTGTGTGTGTGTGTGTGTGTGTGTGTGTGTGTGTGTGTGTGTGTGTGTGTGTGTGTGTGTGTGTGTGTGTGTGTGTCAGGCTGTTTGAGGAGTGAATATTCATTAAAGTGGAGAGCGGGGTAAGGCCCACTGATACTCGCCTTAAATCAGCTGCTGTCTGCTTTACAAATTGACGTCCTTCCTCCGCACGTAATTGGCCAGTTTCAATTAGCGGCTGTCAGAGGGAACGACTCCACAGCCGAGCGTTAACACAAAATACTGCAGCCGGACTTTTAATGATCAAAATACGTTACTGTGGCGTCACGCCACGGTAATGCTGTTTGCTCACTACTGTCACCTTCTCAAGAAAGCAATTATACAGGGCACAAGTGTGTGTGTGTGTGTGTGTGTGTGTGTGTGTGTGTGTGTGTGTGTGTGTGTGTGTGTTTTGTCTTCATAAATCCATTGAGAGCCATAAATGATGGTACATTTTTACTGTGCATGAAGCAAGTTTCTGACCACTAGGAGGCTGAATCTCCAAAGAAATGTGACAGCTTCACAGCCACAAAACCATAGGCGTAAAACCCAGGGGGGATAGTTACATGATTCCCCTACCCCCCAATTATCCATAGTGTGTGTTTTGCAAAGTTTTTGTTTTTTTTACGTTTTTGTCGCATTTTCATTATATTTGTTGCTTTTTTCGAGATGTTTTTGTTGCCTATCCTGGAGTTTTTTTTTTTTTTTTTTTTTTTTGTTGCTGCTTTTGCAGTTTGTGTCGCCTTTTATCAATGTTTTTGTCTCTTTTTTTAAGTTTTTTTTTTCCAACAATCACTTTTCTCAATACATGCACAAATGTCCCGGGACATTCCCTAGATAGTAGATCTCAATCCCCCCCAATGCTCAACCTTTGAACGATACACCATCAGCAACAGGGAGTCCTGTTTGTGTCCCCCTTGATGAATGTAAAGTCCGTTTTATGGTCGTGCGTAGGATCGACGGCGTACCTCCGCAGACCCCTCTGTGTCTACGCCGGACCCTACGCCGTAGCATGACGTGCACCTCTCGAAAAAAGTAACTACACGCACGCCGCTCGGCCCGTGGCTCGGTAGCGTTGCATTCCCCCCCCAACTCATTTCCTGGTTCTCCTTCTCCATAAACAACATGAGATCAAGGAGAGGGTTAACTTCTCCTGCTCCAGATCTGCCACCGTGGTCAGAAAGCACAGGGGAGACACTTTGTTTCTCTCACTAGGACTCTAGAGTCACTACTTGCTCTCTCTTGCCGTCACTCTCTCACTTCTCCCTCGCTCTACCACACACACACACACATGCCAGCTCGAGGCACACACCAACGCACAAGTAAACAGAGAGTTTTTTATCAGCATTCTGGCGGTGAAATGCACCGCGATGCAAAGAAACACATTCAACCCCGACGCAGAACTCTGAAAGGGTCACGACGCCGTAGCTATGGCGTGGAGTTTACGCACGACCATAAAACGGCCTTAAAGGGATACGCCACCGTTTGTTGAAATAGGGCTCATCACGGTCTCCTCTAGCTGTAGATAGGTGGGGTCTCCCCTAGCTGTAGATACGTGGGGTCTCCCCTAGCTGTAGATAGGTGGGGTCTCCTCTAGCTGTAGATAGGTGGGGTCTCCTCTAGCTGTAGATAGGTGGGGTCTCCCCTAGCTGTAGATAGGTGGGGTCTCCCCTAGCTGTAGATAGGTGGTGTCTCCTCTAGCTGTAGATAGGTGGGGTCTCCCCTAGCTGTAGATAGGTGGGGTCTCCCCTAGCTGTAGATAGGTGGGCCAACGCATTTTTTGTGCATGCATCGTTTTAGTCCGGTGCAACACCGGCAGCGCCACCGCTAGTTAGCTTAGCGTAGTGAATGGAATGTTGCCGGTTAGCATGTTGTGAGTAAAAGTGAGCCAACAAAAGACAAAAAAAACAACCTAATTACTTATTACTTAAAAATGCGTTGGCCCGCCTATCTACAGCCAGGGTAGACTGTGATAAGCTCTATTTCAACAAACTGTGGCGTATCCTTTTAAGTCTAATATTCACTGCCTTTAGCTCTGCATGGTTAGAAGGTACACTGCAGGGCCTCGGTGCCTTGCTCATTGACACTTTGTGTGATTCCTGATTGACTCCCAGTGGCTGCAGGAGCCATGTGATGTTTCCAACCATCAACTTATCTGTTAGAGGACGGCCAACTCTTCCAGCCACAAACTGACAGCATCCAAAGCGCAGTTTCTTCCTCTTTTGTGTTTTCATTTCGGGGCTGAAAGGAAGTTGTTGAAAGGCTCAGCTCCTCTCTCTAATCCCTGATAGCAGGTTTGTTCCCCCCCTCCTCGTCAGGAGTTTGTCTCCGTCTCTCTCCGTCTCTCTCTCTCTCTCCTGGCACACGTTAGCTGTGTACATCGTTTGTTAGCGGCTGACTTAAATTCTATCTCTCCGTCCCAGGTGGCTTTGATCCGCTGCACACACTCCCTCATCTTCCCTCTTCTCGCTCTTATTTTTTTTCACCTTGTGTTGAAAGTTGCCAAACTCCTGTCCTGCACGGCTTTAAATGAGAAGAGAAGGTGACAGGCAGCCGGTTATGAAAAGAGAGGAACTCAAAGCCAGTCCCCTCCCACCGTCATAATTCAGAGCTTGGAGAGCAGCGTTGCCCAGATTCACATTTCAGGCAGGAAGCAGCAGAGAAGGATCAGGTGATGTGAAGGAGAATCAGCTTCAAGCCCGACACCAGCCGCATAACAGACACCGTCCTCCGGAAAAAAACCCGCTGCCAGACGTCGTTTGTACAAGCTGCAATTACAACCTATATTTATGTTTCTAGTGGCGGCGCCCTCTGGTGGCTGTAGGGGTTATGACAGGAGCAAAGCAGGAAGTAAGGTGAGGAAATAACAGACGGTTAAAGAAATGGGCAAAGTGACGCCGTTGTTTTCAACGGAGACCAGTGAAGGATATTAGAAGTCACTTTCCCGGGGCTGGCTGAGTGTTACTGAGCAGCCTCCAACTGAGCTTGAAGTCGTAGATGTGACGTGAGCAACCTGTCTGAAAGTGTGAAGTCTTCTGGTAGCTGTGCCGAGAGAAATCTCAATCATTCCCAATCTTACAGAGACGGAGAGCGTAGGTATATGTAAGGAGATAACATACACACAGGCTAATTATTGCTAACATGCTAGTTAACATTAGTTATTAAACCTAAACAGCTAATGGAAGTCCAAACTGCCTGCAAGCTTCTCCTGTACTATACGGTAATTCCTCTACTGTGTGACAGTAAGTCTCGTGGTTATGACCCAATCGTTAGCCTATTTTTATAAAAAAGTCTGCTACGGAGCCATAACGTGAAGTACAAGGTAATGGAGCCTTTGTCGTGTTTCTTTAGAAATAAACAATGGACAAATAGTCTTTAAACGCTTCAGCTGTAAAGTTATTCGCTGTCAAAGTGATCTAAAAATGAATGGGAGTCAATGGGATGCTAATGGCGGGTGATGGCTTGTTAGCAACAAAATGGCACCATAGGAGCTACGCTTTGCGGAGGCTGGCTTACGTTACCCCCTTGGGAAATTAAAGAGTGCAACATTTCCGGTTAAAGCGGTACGTTGGGGTGGTGGATGGGTCAAACAAACACAGGACTTTCACTCGGGAGACCAGGGGTCGAGTCCCGTTTTGATAACAAAAGTAAACGGCCCGTTTCTTTGTTTTTTTTTCAACTCTACGAACGAATATATTTAATATATTTCAAATATTTAACTCTTTTATGATTTAGAGCAGTGTTTCTCAAATGGGGGTCCGTGTACCCCTAGGGGTACTTTGGAGGACTGCAGGGGGTACGTGAGATATTTAACAAAATGTTTAATAGTTACAAGGCTGTTGTCTAGAACATTATTTCTCTTTATTTTATTTTTTTTCCTACCAAAAATGTGACATTAGTGTCTCCTTCTTTGGACCTAATCTTGCCTTTCTTCCTTCCTATACTGTCCTTCTACTTTTTACAAGTTTCTCACTTTTTTCTTCTTATGTCACTGTTCAAGTGTTTGATACTATTTTTAGTTTTTGTCTTTTTTTTCACTTTTTGTCTCCTTTTCCCATCAGCATTTAAATGTTGTTTAGTAAATCTATCGCTGACAGTGCTGTACTGTTCCTGTTTATATACAAATTTTTTTCTACCGAAAATGATTAGCGCTGGTCAGGGGGATACTTGTCTTACAATTCAAAAATGGTACATTATTGAAAAAAGTTTGAGAACCACTGATTTAGGGAATACATCTTTTAAATCCTTCAAGTTTGAGGACTTGAAACTTTCATCCTGCTGCTTCAGTGAAATATTTCAGTCAGTCAGAGTTTTCATCATGTGGTCATGAAGAGACAGATCCTCTATCTGAAAGGCAAACAATCAGGTATCACACACACACACACACACACACACACACACACACACACACACACACACACACACATTACAGTGTTTGTGCAGGAAGATTGCAGAGTGTCTTAATCCCTCCTGGACAAACAGCATTAGTTAAATTATTTGGACAGTAAATGTTAGGAAGGTAAAACAGATTAATGCGTCTGACTCAGCCCTCCTGTCTGCCTCCTGACCAATCACAGCTCACAGACCTTTCTACCTAACGTTGGTTGATATTCACGTTATTTATAAATCTCAGCTCCTGCATGAGCAGGCGATCAACGTTTCCTTTGGTATCAAAGTAATCCAGTGAGATTTGTCTGCACATTCTTATTCATAATTAACAATTTTTTTTTCTGTTTTTTAAAACAACATACAAAACATGCACTTTACAACATGAACATATCGCCTCCCAGCCCAAAATTAGGCGCTATATTCCTACATTTCCTTTTTCATAAATATGTATCAGATTTTATCCCCCTAACCCTAACCCTAAACAATCGTGTGGGCTTAAAAGGGAAGGGAAATGTAGGAACACAAGACCTCATTTTGAAAATGTCCTAGAAATGTGGGAACATAGGGCCTAATTTTAAGAAAAATCTTAGAAATGTGGGAACATAGGGCATCATTTTCAGTTAAATCTTTTTTTTTTTTTAAATGTAGGAACATAATAGCCTGGGAAAATCCTGACGAACTTCCGGCAAATTTGAGATTTGCTCTGCAAGTCAGTCTGGCCAAGAGCCCATTCAAACCCATTTCCAATTTTTCCAAATCAAGGAACCAATCACAACCGTTGAGGCGGGCTTTACACGATGACGATAGCGCAGCGACGGCGAGCAGCTTTTTGTTTACATTCAACATGATGGCCACCGAAGCACAGGAACCCGTGGATGGCGCTGTCGCTGCTACGTCACCCTGATCGTTGGTCTGATTGGTTGAAGGACTATCCAATTGCGCCCAGAGGCATTTGAGTGGCGTCCGTTGGTGACGCCCCTTTGGAAATGATGGATGAACTGGATGAAATTGAATTGAATTGAAAAAAAAAAAGGAATGAACCTTGCCCAGACCCACTCTCAGTTGTAACTGAGAGTGGTCTGGTGTCAACCAGGCTTGGAACATAGGGCTGTGGGACCATTGGGCTGAACATAGGGCTATGGGACCATTGGGCTGTGGGAACATAAGGCTGTGGGACCATTGGGCTGTTGGAACATAGGGCTGTTGGACCATTGGGCTGTGGTAACATTGGGCTGTTGGACCACTGGGCTGTGGGACCATTGGGCTGTGGGAACATTGGGCTGTTGGACCATAGGACTGGGGGACCATAGGGCTGTGGGACCATAGGGCTGTGGAAACATAGGGCTGTGGGAACATTGGGCTGTTGGACCATAGGACTGGGGGAACATAGGGCTGACCCCATCTCTTACTATGATTAAACTAGTTTGGGCACAACCTCTTATGTGCATATCCATCGCGCTTACGGTTCTATCATGTTTTCCACATCGTTTTCGACGCAGTGGCGCTCGTTCACGTCTGAGTGTGGGTCAGAGCCCCGAGAGCAGGGAGAGGGGTTGGACGAAGCCTCGAGGAGATTCTACTTTCAAATCATGGCTAGCTTTTCAACATGACCAACCCTGCCTTTAAATGATCTAACAGACAAGGATTCTCTTCTCTAGAAACTTTAATTGTTTTGTATTTACATGAAGGTAACACCAGTCAAATACAAAGAACATTTCAAAAGAATTTACTTCATTCTGAATTAGTTTCCACTTACTTTAAGTGCCGACTACATGCCATTCACATTCTCAAGAAGCATGTTGATTAGTTGGACAATAAAGACAGAGTCTCAGATCCAAGGACGAAAAGTTTGTTTTCAGGATACACAAAGACATTCTGAAGTTTCGAGTGCTTCTTAAGAGTTAAGTGTTCTTTAAAAGGTGGAGTGACCTCTGACCTCCCGACTGTGGGAAGAAATACAGTGTTAATCTAAAAACACACTTCTAACGTAAAATACTCTTTCAGTCTTTTGGGTCCACTTCATTAAATCTCATTGAGATACTATTGATTACCGTGTTGTTCGATAAAAGGTCTCTGATTAGCTCAATGTTTGGATAATATGACTATTGATTCTTTTGGCATTTACTTCATTGATTAGCTGTTGTGTGGGAAATATTGATTACTCTGGGTACTTATTCGTGAGACCCTCTGTTTTCTGTCACCATCAGTTAGGTTCTGGGTCCAGACTTCATTTGAATTTTTCTTCACTTCACAGATGTTGTAGCCTTCGGGCCTGGAAATCTGTTTTAATCACTGTAGAATATTAGCAGTTAAAGTTGTGTACCATGACAGACAAGCAGAAAAACAGGAAAGACAGTTAAAGTTACGAGAAGAGAAGAGGAAGTTGCACTACACAGAGGCCCAAAACATCTCAGCAGGTTTGAATCGTTTTGACACATCGCAGGAAAGGAAAAGAGTGACAGCAGTCTTTAAATACTTACAGGTGAAATAACTGACACAACTTGTTTATGTTAGCCTGTATTTGTTTAACTTTTGGCAAACTAGCAACATTAATAGGGATGTTCCATATACATTATAACCTATGTTGGATTGCAGAGACCCAGGTTCCATTCAGCCCGAGAGAGAGAGAGAGAGAGAGAGAGAGAGAGAGAGAGAGAGAGAGAGAGAGAGAGAGAGAGAGAGAGAGAGATATTTCACTATAGCGAAACACTCTGGTTTGAAACAATCCGATCAGGATTGTTTTGTGGTTTGAATCCTATCATCTACTGGCTTGGCCCCTGGGAGTTGATTCTGAAAGCAGTGGCGAGATCTCGGAGACCAAAGCGACACGAAGAAGGGTTCAGTTCACAATATTCTAAAGGTTTAGTGAGACACACAAGGATATACATATTCTCTAACCATCGCTCCATTAATTTAGTAGAGGTGTAGTAAGATAAGAGTCAGGATGGGCGGAAGAATTGTCTGAATTAATGTAATTGCGTTTTATCCGCAATTAAAACATTAGATAATTTTTTTAATGAGATGGGTCTCACTTCGTTCCGGAGCCATTAAACACGTTTCCAATACCTGCACTGTAGCGTCACAGAACAGTAGCTATTGATTCCTACCAGAGGACGTCCCATCCGCAGTTGCAACTCAAGGCTTTCGAACGTTAAAAATCCAAGGACACACCTTTACATGTGTTTAGTGATAGTAGTAGTTAATTGTGTTTAATCTACTATTCTGCTTTGTTAAATTAGTAATATTACCGTAAATGACAACGCTGTAGCGGAAATGGCTGTCATTCGTTAAAGCTACAATGCGTAGTTTCCAGGGCTGGATTGGGACTGATTTTCAGCCCTGGATTTTCATGCCTTAGACCGGCCCACTGTACTTCACGAATGACTATATTAAAGAAATGTAATCAAAACCTTAGTATATAAGTCTGCAATAGCGCCGTGTCCTCTACATCCTTGTAATTTGGTGTATTTTGTAAAATATCACTATTTCCAAGTGTTGCCTCACAATGTAGATTTATTAGAAAAGTTAACATCTTAACAACAACCCAATGATGTTGAACAATATCAGAATCTGTTTCTGTGCAAATAAGTAATCACAGATTAAATAAAGAACTAGATACATTGTATTGCACTTTCTAATGACACCACAATATATTTTTTCTTTTGAATATTTCATACAACTTTCATAATGGGTCATAAGTAATATTTGGTCATAAAAGTGATTATATTGTAGCTAATCTGATCATGTTTGCTTGAAACAGCTTACAGTAGATGAGCCATCCACACGGACAGCAGCTATCCCTAATGCACACTACTGGCTCTGCTTCGGACACTAAATCACATTTTATAAATTGTAATAATTCTCAGCACAAATCTCTCTTTTTTACAAAGCTTTCTGATCAAGTCAAGTCAGTGTCATTATGGTAGTGTCAAATCATCTGGCATCATTAATTATCCAAGGGCATTTTTCATATAGAGCAGGTCAACACCACACTCTTATTAATTCTTATAATACTCAGTTAATGATCAACCCTACCTGCCCAAACTGGAGTTCTGGGCTCATATAGCTGCTGCTTGGTAACCTTACTGGCTCTTCATTGTCACTGTTAGCAGCAAACTGGACTAGTAGGCCTACTAGATGCTGCTGCGGAGCTACAAGAACAAGTTTGATTCATAAACATAAACGCTGGTTTGCAGTCACTTCTCCTAACTAACTTAGCTTACCCGTCTCAACGTCTTCATTTGGCGTTTTGCTAAAAATAGAAAAAGTTCATCTGGCCGCGTCACTTTCTAGAGCTCTACTTTTTAAATTTACGCTTTTTCAGTGCCGTTTTGCGCTTTCTATTACCCGTTTAAAACAGCTTATTTTTGCTCGCGGTGCACCAGTGATCCTCCAACAAGCACCAGTGACTTGTGTACGATAACAGTTTGTTTGTTTTTTTTAGCAAGGTGCTGCCGTCGTAGGATTCCGAACGTAAATAGATCATCATTAACCAGGCTGCACTCTGCGAGTGGGTTGCATGAATAAAGAGAACAGTGGGCTGCAAGAAAAAATAAATACTGTAAATACAAAAAGTGGGCTGCGAGTGCAGGCAGCATAGGGACAGCATCCATAATATTCAACTATGATTTCAACCCAGTGCCATACCTGAACACCGGCCCTCACAACCAAACAACCAGACCGGCCCACCGAGAATTCCCCCGGTACTCCCGATTAGTCAATCCGGGCCTGGTAGTTTCTGTCTCCCCAATGAGTAATTCTAAGTAATGACAACAAAACTGTCGGCGCGTTCACACGATACAAGCCTTCCGTGAGCATGCACGCCCCCCCACCCTTCCTCCATGCAGTTGCTAGTAGCCAAGGAGGACAAGGAGGATTAAAAAAACATGATGGTCTCTTCAAAAAAGGTAATTATCTTCACTCAAGTTTCGGCGCGGGAAAGTTGCCGGACGCCAAAATCGTCATACTGAGAAATCCAGAGAGAGTTGTTTGGAGCTGATAGTCTTAATTAGCTTTGTAGCAACTCATTTAGCAATGGCTTGAATGTAACGGAAGTTCATTAACATCAAAAGTTACGCACTAAAGTGGCCGGTTATCATAGCTGGTAGAGCGGGCGCACATGTGCAGAGATTTATTCCTCGACGCAGAAGGTCCAGGGTTTGAGTCCGACCTGTGACAGTTTTCTTGCATGTCTTCCCCCCTCTCTCTCCCCTTTCATGTCTCAGCTATCTAATAAAGGCAGAAATGCCCAAAAATTTTAAAATATATAAGTTAGGGTTAAAGCTTTAACGCTATGCTACAGTAGTTCCCCGGGAATTTGTGCACTTATTTTTCTAATCTGTATACAACAACTTGTTTGCTGACATCTGCTAAGGTCCTAAGGAGTATGACTGTTGATGGTAATTGTTGATTTTGTTTAGATGTGCCAAATTGTTTTTATATAAGGGATTATCGATTGGACCGATATTGTGCGTTTTAATAACTACACAGTCAAAGTCACTGCAGATGATAGACCGCTGTTCAACAAAGTCATCAATACATTTGGCATTATATTTAAGTTGCCTGTAGATGTTTAAGAATGCAGCTTAACACGAGGAATTCAACTGAGAGCAACATATTCAAAAGAAGCACATGTTCCATAAGACATCTGCTTGCACTTAGAAAGGGATCGACTGTTGCAGTATTTTCCTGTTTTAACCCAAGTTTCAAAATCAAGATTGTGCTTGATGATCATTAATTAAAAATGGTTTGCCTGCCAAAGCCCTGCCGTTTGATCGAGCTAAATTTAATGTGTTAACAGCGTTCTCTGCCAATTTAAAGTTTGTTGAGAAGACAGACTGTGGCTGACGAGTAATTGATATCAAATTTGTGTTATGTCCCCGGTCTGTGGGAAACCTACACACATGCTGTGTGACTCCCCCACTCTTCCCACTCCAAAGAAAGGCACAGCATAAACCAAAGTTCAGAATAACAGATAAACATCGGAGATGAAACAAAAGTTCACTAATATTAAATCCGCAACTTCCAAAAACTCAAACCGAAACTCCTAAACCGATAAATTCAATAACAAACAAAAAAAAGGGGCTTCTCAATCGTGTGTGATTACCTTACACAAAAATGTCAGGAGAGTTCAAATTCAGTTCAACTTTCAGGGGTAAAATTAGTCAGTAGATGTTAAAACATAATAATGTAAAGGCGTTTACGTAGCTTATAGTCTGACAATTGAGGGATTAAAGGGTCATTTCTGTACTTTTGAACCTGAAGTTTCCAATGTTTTTGTGTCTACGTGACAGATGGGAACAACAATCTTTGAAATCGGTCCAGTATTAACCAAGATCGCTGCAGTCAGCAGCTGTGAAACAAGCTACAGTGTAATGTTAATGGGCAATTGCGCACCTTTAATTTCCGTGTCTGAAAACATTATGGAAAGGATCCCTACAAAGATACACCTTTTTGTTAAAGAGTAAGATCCTTTTTGTTCAACAAGAAACAGCCCCGAAATCATCATCACTAAACCCACCAGACTCTGATCAATCAATAACAAGTCTAGAACAAGAAACGGACTGAAATCTGTACTGTTTTGAATGCGTGGTCAACAGTTTTGATAGCAGTGTGTTAGCATAGCATTTGAACAAAGTGCTATAAATCCACAGTGTTGTGCAGGTTGTGGTTAAAGCCATGGAATAAGTGTGTAGAGTTTTAAAAACTGTGTTCAAACAATAAAAAAAGGAACTAGAGTTTGGTCCGTATGAACTGCTGCTGTGAACACTGTAGTTAGTTTTGCACGTTAACTCCAGTTGTGCCCACTGTCGTCTAGCAATTCGAAAATAACTTTAACATGAAACAGCCCCAAACTTGATATCACCAAACCCACCAGACTCCATTTAAATTAACAGTACTTTTATCATCTTAAAACACACTTCATTCAAAGACAGACAGAAACAAAATAAAACTTTTGAAAGCCATCTTGGTTCGGCATCCCACTGTTCCAACAATCACCCCTCTGGTTTGGTTGAAATAAACCTAAAAGTAGTGATTATTTAAATGGAGTCTGGTGAGTATGGCGATTTCATGTTAAACTAAGAGGATCTTACTCTTTAACAAAACGGTCTATCTTTGTAGGGATTCTTTCCATAATGTTGTCAGACACTTAGAATAATAATCTGAGCCTGGGCGCCCGGTTAGCTCAGTTGTTTAGAACGGGCGCCCATATATAGAGGTTTACTCCTTGACGCAGCGGGCCCAGGTTCGACTTCAACCTTTTGCTGCATGTCATTCCCCCCTCTCTCTCCCCTTTCATGTCTTCAGCTGTCCTGTCAAAAATAAAGGCCGGAAATAATCTAATAATCTGAGCCTGTCAGTTGATGGACATTGACGATAAACTTTTGCCCCATACTGTGGGGTTACGTTGCAGCCCGGTTCGTGGCTGCCGGTTACAGTGTTCTCGCTCAATACTGGACCAATGGCAAAGATGTTTGTTCACATTAGACACCCAATTCATGGGAAAATAGAGTCCAGGTTGAAACCTACCAAAATTACTCTATAAATGGTTTATTTGGCCTGGCAAGGTGAAAGAAATTAAGGGTGACTGGAAGGACCTTGTATTTGTGTAAATGTATGTGTGTACATCAAGAGACACAGCTTTTTAAGTCATGTATAAGGCATGTTTGTCATTGTCTAATAGCTTTAGCACTGAAGAAAAACAACCTCACAGACGTTTCATTTGAAGGAGAAAAGAAGTAGCGGAGATCTTAATATGCTTCATCTACCGCCGAGTAAAAGAGCGTCCTCGTGATGTAGTCACATGACAGCTATATGTGCTTTTAGATTTAAGACTCGACAGTTAAAAGCAGCTCAGAGAAGAAGCTGCAATTAAACGCCGTGGGCTGACGTGGACACAAACCCGACATGAAAAGGAGGCATGAAAGCAGCGAGAGAAGCTTAATTCATCAGAACTGGATTTCACATGCAGCCTGCCAGCCTGCCGTCATTAGAAGTCAGCCCTGATTGGAGAGTTTCTTTTTTTTTTTGAATCAGGAGCCTGTGATTATTCACCATCATTTAGAGGAAAAGACAAAAGCCTTTTCTTTTATTTCAAGATTGCGACAAGGTAAATTGTAGTTTAGAGCTCCTCTGGAAAGAAAACGTCTCAGCGGGTTTGAACAGTCTTGAAACATCGCAGGAAAGGAAAAGAAGACGTAGAGAAAAAGGGTGACAGCAGTCTTTAAATACTTACAAGTGAAATAACTGACACAACTCTGTGTGTGTGTGTGTGTGTGTGTGTGTGTGTGTGTGTGTGTGTGTGTGTGTGTGTGTGTGTGTGTGTTGGGGGTCAGCCCTATGTTCCCATAGCCCTATGTTCCCACATTTCTACAATTTTTCTTAAAATTAGGCCCTATTTTCCCACAGGGTTAGGGGATAAAAGTGTAATTGGCTATCAAATTGGGAGAAAGGGGGATAAAATCTGATACAAATTTATAAAAACGGAAATGTGGGAACATAGGGTCAAATTTTGGAAAAAGAATCTTAGAAATGTGGGAACATAGGGCTGTGGGAACATAGGTACGCTCACCTCAACTTTTCCGCTTTAGTGACAAATTATCTCTCTATACGAATGTTCGTCTAGGATAAATTTGGGCAACACTATACGGAAAGCTGAGTGTGTTCTGAACATTGTGATAATGTAATGCATGGTTATCAGGTTATACGCAAATGCCCTTAAAAGAAGAATTTAAGAAGATGTGTAAAAATCGATAAAATGAGGGTTTTAAAAAAGTGACTAAAATCTGCCAGCTGCACCAACACCAGAGAGACTGGAGCGTGTGTGTGTGTGTGTGTGTGTGTGTGTGTGTGTGTGTGTGTGTGTGTGTGTGTGTGTGTGTGTGTGTGTGTGTGTGTGTGTGTGTGTGTGTGTGTGTGTGTGTGTGTGTGTGTGTGAGAGACTCTAATTGGCAGAACCTGCTGTCAATCAAGAAGCAAGAAGGGTGGTCACACCTGACTTCACAGGCTTGATTGACAGACCCTGGGGACCAATCACAGAGCCAGACAGGCTTCAGACCACCTGGAGAACTCTGCTATACTGCAGGTGAGCTTTTCAATCATCCCTCCATATTCCTCCATCCTTTCAGTCTGGCATTTCCTCCACTCCAGACCTCCCTGCATATGGATGAGGGCAGGAGTCGACAAAAAAAAGAAAAAAAAAATGATGGACGGAGAGATGCTCTAAATGAGATCTGCCACAGTCTTAAAAGGCTCTTCCAGTAATGCAACTGTAATGGCTTTAGTGTGTGTGTGTGTGTGTGTGTGTGTGTGTGTGTGTGTGTGTGTGTGTGTGTGTAAGGAGGTCTTTTAAGGCTCAAGAAGAATAAAGTACCAAGTTTGATGCATTCACTCTCAGTAAAGCCTGATTTATGGTTCTGTGTTAAATCTATGTTCAGTCTGCCGTACCATATGCTGTAGCCTGACGGGCACTTCCCCAGGAATGTTAACTACACGTCGCGGCGAAGCAGAACGCAACAGCTGTGATTGGCCTGCTTGGTCGTGGCTTGATAGCATTGCATTTCCTGGTTCTCCTTCTCCCTAAACAACATGAAATCAAGGAGAGGGTTAACTTTTCCTGCTACTGATTTCCCACCGTGGTCAGAAAGAACAGGGGAGACACTAAAGTGGAAAGTGGACGAGAGCAGGAGGGAGCAGCCGGGGGGCGGTGACAAAAATCCGCTCTCAAGTCGGACAGTTTTCAACCGTTTCCAGCAGCCTTCAGGCTGAACAGGAACTCACAGAAACACTGTGGTCTGATTCCGATTTAATAAAATGTTATCAGACCCATATATCAGCTCTTACACAATCTCCAGTTGTTTTTATTATGACCGAGTATAGCTCTCAAAATGCTCTACTTGCGATCTGTTGCTGATTTTAATTACCAACACACTGTAGATGATCAGTAGTCTGAACAGATTCACTCTCTCTGACTTCTAAACATCACTATCAGCCACACGTGTTCTGTACAGAATACGCTTTTAAATCAGACAAATCGCAGTTAAAATCCCTCCGATTCAAAATCAATAAAACGTTTATATAAAACGTCATCATGTTGAGTCGATTCTGAACCAATTAGCTGTTGGATCAGCTGAGAGGCCGGCATTTTCCCAGCATGCCCTGGGACCGCCTGGCTCTTGCAGTCGGTGGAGAGCAACTCCGGCGCCTGGCTGTAAAAACTGCGGCCGCCTTGATCTCGTGAGGTCATCGTTGCCCACGTGTGCATGACGTCAGTGTCAGGATCAAGTCGGACACAAATCTAACCGGCATGCATTGGGCGGCGATCGCTAGTGATCGATTCTGCGCAGATCTGGCTCATCTCGAACGAGCCCACTTTGTTTCTCAGTCTCCGCCCACTGGAGTCGGTACTCGCTCTGAAACTCACTCCCTCGCTCTACCACACACTCCCCACGCACACACACACTTACCGGCTCTGCTATTCTCTTAGAGGAGATACGCTAGATCGACGCAGACACACCAGCGCACAAGTATAAGTCCTCACAACGGAGCCTACGTACTATAAATCAGCCTTAAGACAGACATAGATTGATCAGCTTTTGGTCGGAGACATTGTTGGATCTATAAATAAAAAGATAGATGGATAATGTAAATGTTGCAGTTCAAACACACAGCATGAAATTGATGAGAGTGCAGCTGCACTAATAACCGTTCATTAGTATCAGTTTTTATCCAATGAATTGATTATCTGTTCATACAATTACCTCATATGTAATATAGATAATGCAATAAATGCTTTGTAGGAACTACTTCCTAGCACACACACACACACACACACAGCAGAGCTGCAGGCTTGAGTGGGAGGAACAGACTTGTTTTCTTCTGTAAAGCAGATTAGCGACAGGAAAATGTAAATTGGATTAACGAGGGAGAACTTCCAGTGAACACACACACACACACACACACACACACACACACACACACACACACACACACTCTCTGTTTCCATCAACACAGTGTGAGCAGGACTGGCGTCCTCCTGAGTCACCGCAGAAGTTCACCTGTCACCTGCTCTGGGTCACAGGTCAGAGGTTACGGGACGTTTCTCTATGATTTAAACCTTTTAAGACGAAACAGGATCATTCACGGTACAAATTCATGTTTATGACACCGAAACAAGAGAACATATTGTGATACACACGAGGAAAGGAGGCTGGTAACGAGGGACAGGTGAAACACATTAGGACGGGGCAGAGAAGTCTTTTCTTTGGGAGGGACAGGGGCTCTATAGGGGCAGATAGAAAAATCAACAGTAGATGCAACATACAAGTGGTATACATCGTCTGGAAACTGGAAACCTGGAGGAGATTGTGAGTACTTGAGATCTGCACTGTTGGCCAAATTTTATTGCATAATTTTGCAATGCAAAATTCACTGTTATGAATGTCTAATTGTGTTTTGGTGAGGTGCCTATAATTTATTTTGAAAGTTCAGAGTGTATAAGGGCTTAGAACATTATGATTGAAGGAAAATGAGTTAATTGTAAATTAGATAATGCTTCATTTCCTTATTTTAACATACAATTTCAGAAAAATTGTACTACAAAAATAAATTGCCTTAATGTAAGTGATCAACTGGGGAAGTTTCATTGTTGCTATGTGTACCCTACAGGGTCTCATCTTAATTGATTTCTAAGTCAGAAATAAAAGAATATAGCTGCAGTCCTGCAACAGCACTGAACTACTTTATGAACATGATAATCACAGACAATGTATGTGTGGTTGCCCTCTGTCCAATCACTTTCACTAAAATAAACACCCGTCCTTTCATTTTGCGCTGTGTTGATGTGTAAGACAATTACCATTACAGGGAGCGCTGTAGAAGAAAAAAAAAAAAAAAAGGTGCCGGAGAGTGATGGAGCAGCACCAGTTGATTAAAAATGAATGGCAAACAATACTCAGTAATAAACTAGAAATTGCTCATCATTAAAAACTGGCAAGGTTATTTTAATTATTTACTATCAAGGCGTCAACGAGCGCACATCTTCAGACTCACCGCGACGTTCTGCCTCCACCTTCTGACAGATGAATTAATATGCATTAATGCTCTCTGGAAACATCGCCGTTTAATTTGGCGTGGAGTAATTGGAATGAGTAATAGTGTTTTGGTCGCCGCAGACCCATTAAACAGCGTACATTCCTACAGGTAACTGCATATGAATTATATACAGTGGCACTCATAACTTTATGAAAACATGCTAAAGTTGACTAAAAAGAGGAATACAAAAATCATCTTTTGGAAATGGATCTTAACGCCTTAATTAAGAAAATTAGGAAAAATCCAACCTTTTAAGGACACCAATTTTCTTTGTGAATGAATAATGTATCATGAATAAATAAATGTTCTTTCTTAAAATACAGGGGGCATAATTCAGTCCAACCCTATGTTAAATTTCCATAGGGGCAGGCATATTTTTATTATTAAAGGCCAGTTATTTCATGGATCCAGGATACTATGCATCCTGATAAAGTTCCCTTGGCCTTTGGAATTAAAATAGCCCCCCACATCATCACATACCCTTCACCATACCCCCACATCATCACATACCCTTCACCATACCCCCCACATCATCACATACCCTTCACCATACCCCCACATCATCACATACCCTTCACCTTACCCCCACATCATCATATACCCTTCACCATACCCCCCACATCATCACATACCCTTCACCAAACCCCCCACATCATCACATACCCTTCACCATACCTAGAGATTGGCATGGGGTACTTTCCATAAAATCATCTCTCAATGCAAATCAAACCAGCTATTAGGCTAACTGACATAAAACCATGCCAATCTCTAGGTATGGTGAAGGGTATGTGATGATGTGGGGCTATTTTAATTCCAAAGGCCAAGGGAATTTTATCAGAATTATCTAACTGGGGGATACGGTAATAAGCTAAAGTCCCAATAAGTTGGTGTGTTCTTTTAAGTGCCTCATAGCAAGACACGTTTCACATCAGACATCAGAACCAACCCTGATTATCTCCAGTCTTGTCTGACACCAACTGGACTTACTCTTTTATTTATTTTGGGGCTTTTCCGCCTTTACTTGATAGGACAGCTAGGTGAGAAAGGGGAGAGAGAGGGGGAAGACATGCAGGAAATCGTCACAGGTCCCATGACATGGTGCTCTTTGGAGGCTTTTATATAGGCCTTAGTGGTCCCCTAATACTGTATCTGAAGTCTCTTTTATATAGACCTTAGTGGTCCCCTAATACTGTATCTGAAGTCTCTTTTATATAGGCCTTAGTGGTCCCCTAATACTGTATCTGAAGTCTCTTTTATATAGACCTTAGTGGTCCCCTAATACTGTATCTGAAGTCTCTTTTATATAGACCTTAGTGGTCCCCTAATACTGTATCTGAAGTCTCTTTTATATAGACCTTAGTGGTCCCCTAATACTGTATCTGAAGTCTCTTTTATATAGACCTTAGTGGTCCCCTAATACTGTATCTGAAGTCTCTTTTATATAGACCTTAGTGGTCCCCTCATACGGTTTCTGAAGTCTACCCAGGATACCCAGGGCTCGGTTTACACCTATCACCATTTCTAGCCACTGGGGGACCATAGGCAGCCAGGGGGAACGCATATTAATGTTAAAAAAAACCTCATAAAGTGAAATTTTCATGCCATGGGACCTTTAAGTATCAGTTTAGGCTCCATTTTAGCTTCAGTATATCAGAAATAAACCCAAGCGATACCTGACCCTGATCATCTCAGTCTCATCTCAAACCTTCCCCGCTGTCTTTGCAGTCCACCAGATAATGTCGTTATTGACGATAATCACTCCGCCCAATGGTTTTTTTAATTAAAAATGTGATATTTTACCAAAATCTACTCGTGGACCATCTGTGATCCAGTTTGCACAACACCGTAAAAATTGTATGAACGGGATGCAGGACTTTTCTAAATGGAAGTTATTGTAAACAACGTGACTTAGCATCGATTGGATCAATATTGATTCCACATTCCACGCTCTTATTTACTATGGAGACAATTTAATAATTAGATTTTGATCTTAGGCTGAGATAACATGGACATACACTTCAGGTTCAGCAGAAAACACTGTGCTGTGTTTATCTTTAACATGCCCTCCACAGCAGAAGGGGAACAAATTAAGCTATTTGAGATCGATTTAGTAATTTGAAGGAATACACTTTTAAATTATAGGAATGAAAGTATATTGAGCTTGTAAATTAGTCATTTAAAGGGAATGATTCATAATTTCAGGGTGAAATTTCTACTTTGATGGAGTCTCTGGGGGAGTAATAGGTGTTTCTTTATTTATCACACTTTCATCACTTAGATTTGCATTATGTGATGTTTAAGCTGCAGCATCTGTAGGGTCAGTGGTCATTTCATCCGAATAAACTACAATCTGCTGCTTATTTCTGTGTTTAATGCGTTTAAATGGACATAATGATGCTGGTTTTACTGTTAGGAAGCTCAGTAATGAAAGCAGATTTGACAGATTAAAAGAATTAAGACATAAAGTGGAATTTTTTTTTTGGTTAGACGGGGGATGGAAAGCAATACAAACGCTGGATGGTTTGTCAATATCTGTCACTGTTTGGTTTCCGTCTGCAGCTGAATTTCTCTCTCTGAGAAAAGATTAAGATAAAGATTAAAGATTTAAAAATGACTGACAGTAACACGCTGAGTTCGGACAAATTAAACGGGTATTCATCATCTTCAGCACTTGAGATATTCCAGGAAGAAAGAAATGAAAACATCTGAAATAGGTTGTTAATCGTTAAAAACGACAAAAAAAATACTTAAATCAAGTGAGAATAAAAATCACAGAGACTGAAAAGGGACAAAGTTAGTTTCCTTGTGTTTAAAAAGGAATCAGCAGGGTAAATAATCACTGTCACATCTGATAAAATACATTTTATAATATAACACATACGCAATTATTTCAGACTCACTGCATCAGTGTGTGTGTGTGTCTGTCTCTGTGTGTGTGTGTGTGTGTGTATTACTATCTGTGTGTGTGTGTGTGTGTGTGTGTGTGTGTGTTACTATCTGTGTGTGTGTGTCTGTCTCTGTGTGTGTGTGTGTGTTACTGTCTGTCTGTGTGTGTGTGTGTGTTACTATCTGTGTGTGTGTCTGTGTGTGTGTGTGTGTGTTACTGTCTCTGTGTGTGTGTGTTACTGTCTGTCTGTGTGTGTGTGTGTTTTACTATCTGTGTGTGTGTGTTACTGTCTGTGTGTGTTTGTGTGTGTGTGTGTCTGTCTGTGTGTGTCTGTCTGTCTGTCTCTGTGTGTGTGTGTGTGTTACTGTCTGTGTTTGTTTGTGTGTGTGTGTGTAATGTCTGTGTGAGTGTTTGTGTGTGTGTGTGTGTGTGTGTGTGTCTGTGTGTCTGTGTGGATGTGTGTCTTACTGTCTGTCTGTCTGTGTGTGTGTGTGTGTGTGTGTGTGTGTGTGTCTTAATAATTTCTTTCTATTTTTATCGGAGTGTCTATTTGCACCCCCCGTACGAATAGCCTCGGCCACACAGCTGAGCTATTTACACCCTGTGACGTAACAACAAAAAAACGTTGCTCGCGTGCACCGAAATCATGGCGGACATTCATCTTCCATGACCGCAGAAACTGGCATATTAGGGAAGTTTTGTCTCTAAAGTTTATAACAATTGAATTTCTAGCGGAAAATGGATACTACAGTTGCGCTTTCTGTCTTCAGTGAAAGCATACAACCTAGGGTGACCAGACGTCCCGGTTTGACCGGGACAGTCCCGATTTTGAAGTTAATGTCCCGAGTCCCGACAAAAGCCTGTCGGGACTCTAAAATGTCCCGGTTTACACCAGGAGCAGCGTGAGCCAATTTTGCCGGGTCTTCAGCCCCGAATGTTTTGAGTTTATCCCCGATTGTAAATTTGTCTAGTTTATTTTTCCGAGGCGAATAGAACGGGCAGCTACGTGCGGGGTCCGACCATGCTGTATTTGTTGCTATCACCTAGCAACCGTCTCCTGGTGAAAGCCGGGTGAAGTTTTCGGAGGAGTCATAGCCAAATCAGTCTAATACATTGATGCCATCAACACAAAGTTTAGGAGCGCAACACTACTGATTTACTTTGAAGTTCCTGTGTCATGATGTTAACAGTCTATTGTTCAGACTCAGACACACGGAGCTCTGAAACAGACCTGTTTACAGCGCAGCTTCAGGTTATAACGGACGCGCTCAGCTGTTGACATGCTGCGGCAGATGTGTTGCGTTTGGGCTCTGTGTATTTCTGCAGTAGATTCGGTTTTCCACCTCCAATGTAGAGCAGTGTACAGCCCTATGGTACAGCCACTTCCCTAGCTAAACTCGTTGTCTCATTCAGACACCCAAACGGGGCTCTGTGTCTGGTAGAAGGTCTATTCTACCTTATCAGCAGAGCAATCACGTAATGCACAGCAGACTAATGGTGCAGGTAGCCGATAGATTATTTTCTGAAATATAGTGATTTTATTCTTGTAATAGCCTATTATAACTTTATTTTTCTCTAAATCATGACATCCAAATCACAGAGAAAACAGATATATTGTATTTTGCATGTGCACAAAGTTTTGGACATTGCTCAAACACATCTGAAATATTACAGTCCAGGGGTATACATTAACAACAAAAGAGCAAAACAGGAGGGAGGAGTAGGCCAAATGATGCCTAGGCTACATGTGTGCTGACTCAGATATAGGCTAATTAGAAAAGTCCATCCAAAGGAGAATAAATAGTTGAAAGCAATACTGAATGCCTGAGAGCCTTACTTCAATATATTCCATTATGTTTTTATATTTGGATTGTAGTCTATGTTTGTCTTTACATAAAGATATTTGCAGCATACATTGATTCAGAAAAAGGTAGAAATGCAGAAAAATTCACCAGAATGCAGGATATTAAGTGTTTAATGCTCAAATTTTTCAATAAATAGTCTTTTGCTGTTATTGGAATAAATAACACTTTGAAAAATCTTTTTTAGAATGAGGAGCCTATGATCAAAATAATGAAGTTACTGTCTTTGTCTATGTCTGACCTGGGATGGCACATGTTAATGTTAATGTTAATGTTAAATAGTGTGCGCGTGCACAAGCACTACAGTCACGCGCAGTGTCCCGGTTTCAGCTACCGGAAATCTGGTCACCCTAATAAAACCGTTAGTTTGTTAGTTAGTACCTATTTTTTTGTATACAGTATGGTTACCTAGCAACCGATCTTTGAAGAAACCAAGTGGTAAACAGTTGTTCAACTTCCTGAAAGAACTGCTAGGTGAGTGGTCAGTACGCTTACCTTTGGTATGGGAGTTTGGAGTTAGACTCCCCTGTGTGGTGGTCTTATTTTTTGAAATTTGGATTGGATAATTTGCATGCAATTGCGCAAGTCAGGACCCGCGAACGCAATTTTTTTTTTTGCAGGGTGGTAGGGGAAGACTCATGAATATGCCTGCTCTGGTTGGGTTGGTTAGGTTTAGGCAAGAGGAGTGGGATTGGTTATGGTTATGGTAAGAATGTCAGGGCGATAATATTCCAAAAAGGTGTAATACATGAGTAGTATGGATAACTGTGTAAATATATGCCAAGGTACTGTAAATGCACAGGGGTGCAAATAGCATACACTGATATTTGTACCAGACGGGGTATTAATAGAACACATTGCTGTGTGCACCGGCAAGGTACTAATAGCATTCATTTCTAATTGCACCAGGGTACGAATAGCATACACTGCTAATTGTACCAGGGGTGCAAATAGCATACACTTCTAATTGTACCAGGGGTGCAAATAGCATACACTTCTAATTGCACCAGGGTACAAATAGCATACTGCTAATTGTACCAGGGGTGCAAATAGCCTCACCCTATTTTTATTCTCCGTCCCCGTTTGTGTGGTTTCACTGGTTCTTGTTTTATGTTCCAGTTCTTTCGTCTCCGATCAGTATCTAACGCTGCTGTTGTACTTCAAATTCAAATGACATTAAATCAAGTTAAAACACTAACCGGCAGGATGTTAAACAGTTTGAAACATTCACAACATTAAAAAAAGAAGCTGTTTGATTTTCAAGAGACTAGGCAACACGAATAATCAATAAAAACTTGTCTCAGAATTAAACGTAGGACTACTTCACTAAAACCAAAAAATACCTTACTCTGTTTAGCAAATTTATCTTTAAACTCCAAAATCTATGTAATGCAATGTTACTTGTCAAATCAAAGCCAACAACTAATCCCAAAAAGTATGATTCATGCTATTGACATTAGCTAAAGTGCAGGAGATAGTTAGTTAGTTAGTTAGTTAGTTAGTTAGTAGGCGTTAAAAACACAGCTAAAATAAACCTATTCCTATGTAGCGTCTGTCATTGCAGCCGGGGAATGACTGTTACTCTGTTACCATGACAATGGGTGAAGTCGATGCAGTTTGGAACTATTTTGCGGACACAATCGTAGTGTACTTATCATATAATATACTCAAGAAGAGGTTGATCAACGGTCAACTTCTAAACCGGCTAAATCCCATTGGTGCTGCCATATTTGAGACCCAAATCCAACCTGAGACTTAAAGCAACGCTAAAGCACTTTTCCTCTTCGGTCCCCCTACAGGTTGGAAGCAGAATTGTCCATTACAGTTATTCTTATGTCTCATTTGAACTACAGATCCGCTACCCGATCTGGCAAACTTGCATCATGCAGTTATAGCCAATAGAGGGCCGCAAAGCAAACGCAGAAGTGCCGTTCACCCTGTTACGAGTTGATGGACCACTGAAACGATTTTGGAAACATTATTTTAAGGTACAAAAGAATATTTGGTGTTGCTTAACTGCCATATCTTTGCTTTATTTCATCAGTTACCAACTGATAGCTCACCGCCCTAAGAGACAAAAGAGGAAAGACAAAATCTCAATAAATTATTTATTATTACCCAAAAAATCAGGCCAGAATTTGTTACCCAAAACATGTTACTGTTGATGGGACCTGTTTAGTGGCAGTTGTCTGAGAGATAACCAACTTCAGAAAATAAATGATATTCTAATGAGAGACTAGTCTATTTATCATTCATCATCAACATTTTATTCCAATCTTTTGGTCTAATTTGCAATAGAAGTCATTAGACAGATCCCACGGGAAATGGAAAGAAAACGGTGTGACGGAACAGCAATTTGTGATTCATGCTTTCCATGTGTTTCCCTCCTGATTGGTACAGCTGGATGAGCTCTAGCGTTACACTGCAAGAATAATAGTATAAAAACAACTGAGTCTGCAACACACTCTTACTCCCAGGGCATAAAAAAATGGTGCTTGGTAAGGTCCTTTGGCGTCATTTTTAGACAAAATTAGAGCTTGGTCTGCTGATAGCCAGACTAAGAGAAAGCCATTTGGCTCTTGGCGTCACTTTTTGATGCTCTGTGTCGGGACCGATTTTGCGTAACTACTCAACGTGCAAGATAAAACCACGTAGTTAGGGTTAAGGAAAGATCGTGCGTGGGGTTAGCAAATGTACGTTTCAGTGACACGCGGGACAAGAACGGGACACGATCCCCGTTCTCCTGGATGAAAGTCCTGTGTTTTACCCATCCACCTCCCCAACCGGTCTCCTTACGCGGATTTTCAGTCTTTCACACTAATCACTACCGTTGTCTCTCTTATTAATACTCGAGCTGCTGGTCTGCCCGGTGCGTTCCATACAGACTCTTAAGGGGAATTTTTGCGTCGGTGCCTGACGCTGAGAGACACTGGCCAACCGTTAGTATTTGACAAGTTGGGAGTGAGAACGGGTTTGAATCTGCCCCTCAACTCCCTGTGAGATAAGCGCAGCTCGGAACCTGCCGCTGTCAGCTTTTGTTTAAAAGTTTGAGATTAAAGATTGATGCATTTTTTTTTTATATATTATAAGTGTAATAAGCCCTGATTCAGCAAGAAAGGGAGCAGCTGTCCCATCAGAAAAGGCCTGCTGATGATCGGGCGCAGAAGGAAGAGATGAGGAAGTGATGATGAAACTACAGAATATTTTTGTATGTCATTCTTTTCCTTGAAAGCACTTCGAGCCGTGCCACTCGGTGAGCACGATGAAAAAGCGCTGGCGTGTCTGATAGCTCCACCGCCGCCAGCCAGCCAACTTAATAAGAGGCTCCAGTATGGTTCGACACTGCCGGAGCTTCTGGACCGATAAGAACCAGAGATCTGAAAAAGACAGAGAGAGGCGTGAGGGTGAGAGAGGTAGACAATGAGAGAGGAGAGAGAGAGGATGGGTTAGACAAGAGTTTTAATGCTTATGCCAGCAGGTTGAAAAATTATTATCTTGCTGTCTGGTTGTGACGGTGTGTATGGAGGCCTGACAGCAGCCAGCGGCTCCGCTCATTAATACGAAGCAGAAACTGAGTGTGTGTGTGTGTGTGTGTGTGTGTGTGTGTGTGTGTGTGTGTGTGTGTGCGTTTGAGAAACAGTGTTAAGAACAGTAATGTTCTCTGCCAAATCCTGACATGCCCTTTACCAGCTGACTGCAGGCAGAGCAGCAAACTCAGGACTTTTGTCATATTTTAATATTTCATCACATTTTTGCTGTTCTGCGCCAGACTGTAGTTTATACTTTTATTGTTTCAGAAAGCAGCCGAGTCACAAACGAGATAATACATTATATACTGCACACCACATATCCCTTAACAAACCTAGTGATCCTTAAAATAACCTTATTTTTAGATGAAGTTCTCTTTAATTAATGTCAAACCATCTTAAAATGAGTTAAGGAGGTTATTAATGGAGAAGGAGAACTCATCAATTTTGCATAGCTTTTTTTCAGACCACCTTAAAGCTGCACTGTCATAAATGTAAAATGGTGGCCTAAGCTTTTATTCACCTCATCTGCAGAGAGAATCAGGTCTTTGTCTGATTGTGTCCCGGTGTTTTTTGGTCTGCTAATGTTGCTGTTGCTGCAACTTATTTTTTGTAGCTTCTCATTACAGAAGCAGTTATGAGTCAACTTCATGCTTCATCCACACAAAGCTGTAATGTTCACTGTATGTGAATAAGTCATGTGATGAAATAGGAATTCCAATATACTGAAGAAAATGTACTTTTCCCTACAGTCAGTTCATCAGTTTAATTACTTTCACTAAGAATTCATCAAGAAATTTGACTTGGTTTTAATTAAAATTGTACCTCCTAAATGTTCCCCTTTTCTAATCTTCCTCGGCTGATCTAAAACGTATTATTTCTTCCCTCGGAACGACTGTTATTCTGTGTCCAGAGGAGATGTGAAGGTTTCGTGTTTTCTGCAGTTTGCTGGGCAGACAGCAGTCAGGGCTTGAAGTGAACAGCTAATCCTCCAACTATAAAGGTCTGTGTAACCTTTCTAAAACAATTTCACAAAAGACTGCTCTGTTTGTTCTGATCGCAGAAATAAAGCTAATTACAAAAAGCTGCCCAAACGTCTTGACCTTTCCCTCTGGGTAATTACAGCATCTCATTTCTTTTCTTTATTTATATTTTTTATCCCTTCTTTCGCCCCCAGTGTTTGTCTTCAGCGCGGCGTCATCCTGCTTTGCTCTCCTCCTCTGTCAGCCGGACAGTCAGAAAAACGGAGAGATCTGAAGTTTAATTTCAGCTTCATCTGAATGCAAACTCAGCCTGTCTTTAGTCAAGATTTACTCTATAAAAGGTCACACACTGTTTGATTATGAAAAGTTAAAACTGGCCAATGCAGTCTCATGAATGGGTCCGTATGATATCATACAAAAAAAAGCATGCACACCAAAACGTATAAGATCCCACGAAATTAGGAGACCACCGTCTGGTCACGTGATGGCTGGCTACAAGCTCCATGACAGGTTCAGGTTATTTTATTGGTACCGGAAGGTAAACTAGGTTTACACTCTAAGAGGCAGGAAACCCTTAAAACTTTGTAGACCACCACATAACATACCACACATAAAACATCTAAAACAGACAGTAGAACATGGATAAAAAAACAGTACATGATCACATTGTGCAGTTATATGCAGAAATTCTACAGCTAGTACATGACCAAGGTGCTCGTCCCTTGTGACGCCGAGCGGCAGTTGCTAGTTGTTTAAGCCGCTGCAGACCTCCGTTGTATCAGCGATAGTTGGTGGTTCAGTTACCCGAAAACAGGCGACTTTGAGCCGGGTACAAAGCACCGCGAGCTGCCGGTTGTTTCGGACAAAATATGAACGTTTTGCCGCAACGAAAGTTAAGATTAGGCACCAAAACGACTAGTTAAGATTAGAAAAAAAGAGCGTGGTTTGGATTACAACCTTGAAGGTCTACAGTTTTCCACAGGAAGGGAACTCCTCTCTCAGGCTTGAAAGTCCTGTGTGTTAACGTCCACCCATTCTTACTTGGACTCGTTTAAAAAATTACGATTCCAGTAGAATCGTTTCTTTATTGGAATCGTTCAGAGGATTTGGTTTCAAATCCGACCATCGCTTTCCAATTTAATATAAAATGCTTAGTTTTTGTTTCCGTAGCGGCCAGGCACTTGTTGTGTTGCATCCCTGGAGCACAGTAAGCAGCGCTCTAGTCTGGCTTTATTTCACATTGAAAAAGCTGTAAGACTGCACTACACTGTCGGCTGGTCACGTGATGCCGGCTGACTACGAGCTCCATGACGCAGAGTGGCAGTCACTAGTTGTTTAAGCCGCTACAGAGCTTTGTGACGCCGGTTACAGACCTCCGTTGTATCAGCGGTAGTTGGGGGTTCAGTTACCCGAAAACAAGTGACTTTGAGCCGGGTACAAAGCACCGCGAGCTGCTGGTCGTTTCGGCGGACATTATTGTTAAATTTAGTCCACAAAATAAAAATAAGCGTGTGACCCGTTTCAACTCAGAATCGGAATCGAGAATCGATAACAACCAAAATCTAAAGGAAGAATCTGAATTGTTAAAATCCAAATGATGCCCAACCCTCCTCCCTACACGGCCAGCCGTCAGTGTAGAGCAGTGGTCCTCAAACCTTTTTCAATAATGAACCCCTATTGAAATAATTTTTTTTTTCATCCAAGTACCTCTAGACCAGCACAAAACATTTTGGGTAGAAAATGAATGCCTAGATAAAGAGGCACAATACATACATGTCTTATTTACTAAACAATTAAATTGTTAGTATAAAACACTTATGTGCTTTCAATTAATTTCTAATATTTAGAATGTATCACTAAATCCATTCATGTGTATAGTATATAATGTTTTAGGAATTATGCATCACTGATATTTTTTAAATAAACATTTTTAAAAGATCCAAAGTACCCCCTGCACTACTCCAAAGTACCCCTAGGGGTACGCTTACCCCAATTTGAGAAACACTGATGTAGAAAATAAAGAAGAAAAAACGTATTGCTTTAAGAATTACAGAGCTTAACTTTGTGTAGCTTTTTTCACAAATGGTTCATGAGAACAGGCTGAAGTGGCCCCCTGTGACCCTGTAACATACAGTCCGCTGTGTGTTCAGTGGCTAAACCAGCGGTTCCCAGAGTTTTTCTCCAGGGCCCCCCTTTTGTAGATTAAGATATTTTTTGCCATATTTTTTCTTTTAACCAATCAAGTGTTGCAAAGCCAGACTTGGTATATTATAGAAAGTCCCCAAAAGTTCAAAGCGCTGGGCTCAAATACAACATCACTGATTTTGTTGCCTGCTGCTGGTTTCAGGAATGCCGCAGTTTATTTTTCCCACAGATAAATCAATCTTCAGAGGGTTTTTTTCCTCCACATGTCCCTAATTCAAAGCCTTCCCCTTCAGTGTAATTTTAGTTACTTTCTTGTACTTGTATTGTGCGTCCCTGTGGGCACGTGTTGTTTCACCAGTGATTAATATTTCAGTTCTTTTTGTCTTTTATCAGCAGTTTAAAGTTTTAATTTCGGCTTTGTTGTGCTTTTATTTGAAATCAAAGCATGTTGTTTTGTTTGTTGTAAAGAATTGGAAACCAAAAGCAGACTAATGAGCTAATGAGCCGTTAATACTGGGCTGATTGGGGAACGAGGAGCAGCTGGTGGACAGGTGATAATTTGGATCAGGTGAAGGCTGAGGTTGGAAAACTCTACAATAAAGGATGAAGGATGAAGAAGAAGAAGAAAGACAAATTCAGTTCAAATTGTATATTTCACACATAATTGTACCAAGAACACGTGCAGGTAAATGCTTAGATGCTGTTTTTTTCTGCGGCCAATAACCACAGTATACAAATCCATCATCCTGCATCTGCTAAAAACAAAACGCAAACTGTCAATTTTATTGCTGTAAATATGTGAATTTAACACAAACAGGATGTTCTACAGCTGCTAAGGTTAACTAACCAAATCACACCTCCTGTCGCAAACGACGAAACGCAGTACATGTACTGTAGCTGCATAACACAAAATCAAAGATTTTTGGTTAAAACTCCTGGCTGGACGGACTAAATAATGCGTATTGTACACTAGAAGACTTTGAAAAGACAAATGTCTGACACCATCTCACATCTAAAGACAGCCATCTCACATCTGACGTTAAAGACTGTCACAATATGTAAAGACTGGGGATCTTGCAGGGTCACACAACTAGATTTGCAAGGACCACAGACACACAAAACAACCACAGAGACACACAAAACCACACATACACACAAATCATCCACAAAGAGACACAAAATGTCCACACAGACACACAGAACAACCACAGAGACACACAAAACCACACAGATACACAAATCATCCACAAAGAGACTCAAAATGTCGACACAGACACACAAAACAACCACACAGACACACAAAATAATCACACAGACACACATGTCCACACAGACCCACAAAACAACCACACAGACACACAAGATGACACAGACACACAAAACAACCACAAAGACACACAAAACAACCAGACACACAATATGACACAGACACACAAAACAACCACACAGACACACAAAATAATCACACAGACACACATGTCCACACAGACCCACAAAACAACCACACAGACACACAAGATGACACAGACACACAAAACAACCACATAGACACACAAAACAACCACACATACACACAACACAACCACAAAGACACACAAAATAATCACGCAGATACACAAAACAACTACAAAGACACACAAGATGTCCACACAGACACACAAAATAATCACATAGACACACAAAACAACCACATACACACACACACACACACACACACACACACACACACACACAAGATGTCCAAACAGACACACAAAACAACCACAAAGACACACAAAATAATCACACAGACACACATGTCCACACAGACACACAAAACAACCAGACACACAATATGACACAGACACACAAAACAACCACACAGACACACAACACAACCACAAAGACACACAAAACAATCACACAGACACACAAAACAACTACAAAGACACACAAGATGTCCACACAGACGCACAAAACAACCACACAGACATACAAAACAACCACAAAGACACACAAAACAATCACACAGACACACAAGATGCAAAATGTTAGCTAAATACGTCCTGTAGCTGTTAATTATAAAAGCTTAACACACTTACACGAGGAAAACATACAAAAATGTAGTAACCGATGCTCAGTTCTACTTTATTTCGGATGCCAGTTTGGGCAACATTTTCTTACAGAGAAAATCCAGAATCTTAACAAAAACTGAAAATGTAGTTTTTCCTTCTTAACCTGCCAAGTAGACAGAAACCCTGAGGCGAAGCAGTCCGATAGCCACGCGTCGTACAGCTCTGCTATCCACAAGGAACCAGTCTGGTGTATGGAAACAGATGTCATACGGTTAATGTCGGACATGTTCACACTTTAGCATAGCTACTTTGTTTCTTCTCATCAGTGCATGAATGAAGATGATTTTTATGCAACAATGTCTGTGTTGACAAGCTGAATACAAACTGCTGGGTATGTTCTGCAGCAGAACTAATTATTCTACAGCTGATAGTGTAACCAAACACAGGCTGCATCCAGTAGCGTTGTGCTGCTTTCTGTATTTTGTGTAGCGTTCACTTTGACAGACACACACAGCCCAGCAGACAAACAGTCTAATTGCGTTTGGCCAATCCTCACAGACGACAGGATTTCCTTCATCTGCATCTCTGCTGAGGTTTAATATCTGGCAGACGCCCAGAGAGCAGACTGTGTGTGTGTGTGTGTGTGTGTGTGTGTGTGTGTGTGTGTGTGTGTGTGTGCGCACGCACGGTGAAAACCAAAATATCTGCCCGAACAGGCAGCTCACAGACCAGAGCTGGGCCCTGCGGCATGCTGGGAAAGAGAGGCCAAAGGTCAAGCGTAGAGTGTCAAATATTTGGAGTCTCACTCCTCCTTTTGTCCGATCCCCTCTTCATCTGCTTTCCTACTGTCTCCCCTCCTCTCTCCTTTCCTTCTCTGTCATGGTTTCCTTGATTCCTTTCCTCTCTTGTTAGCTAACATATTCCACTGCCTCCTTTTCCTTCTCCCCTCCCCCCAGGTCTCTTATCCTTCCTTCCTTCTTTTCTCTCCTTCCCTGCTTCTTTTCTTTCCTATCCTTCACCAGTTCATTTGTCTCCATTCATTTCTTCCTCCCCTCCCTTCTCCAGTCTACTATCCTATTTCTCTAAGTTGCCTCATTTCCTTTATCTTCTCTCCTCTTTCTGTCTGTCCTATATTTCCATTCCTTCTCTGCCTTCTATTCTGTCATCTTTTCCTGTTTCCTTTCCTCCCTTCCTTTTATATTTCCTCCTTAGCCACTCCATCTGGATTCCTTTCCTTACCGTATTTTCTTTCCTCTCATTCACCAATTTATGTGTCTCCATTTCTTCCTCCCCTCCCTTCCTCAGTCTCCGATCCTATTCTTTTGTTTCCTCCTTTTGTCTCCTGGCTCCTTTTCTGTCTTTGTTTCCTATTTCCTTTGCTCTTCAGTCCTTCCAGAAAAATGCGGAGTTTTGTTGTGATTATGCGGCACGTTTTCTTAAAAAAATGCGATGGAATATGCGGGATATTTATGCAATTTTATGCGATGAAATTGCGGGAACTTGCAAAAACTGCAGTTTGATGAAAAAGAGAAAAAAAACACCCTGCTTTTCAATGACGTTCACATCGCGTAATTACATCGCTTCGTAACGTTTCCATGGCAACAGGGGAAAATGGCTGCTCTTGTGTGAAGTAAACTCAACATTTTTCAACTTTCTGCTAAAATATATTATGGCACTTTTTTGCAACGAAAATGCGGGGATTATGAAATCATGCAAGCCCCGCATATTTTGCGCAGAAATCGACAATTTATGCGGCGAAAGTGCGAAGGATTTGAAAAAATACGCCTGCCGCATAAATTTGCGGACTTTGGCTGATTATGCATTGAATTATGCGATTGCATAATCACGTTTTTCTGTTGTTTTCTTGTTTGTAATCCCTTCCTCCTTTTCTTTAGCTCCTCTATTCCTAATCTCTTATCCTTCCTTCCTTTATATTTTCTCCGTATCCCCTCTATCTGAATTCCTTTCCTTCTATGCTTTCTATCATCTCCTTTTCTCTCCTAATTCCTCCTCTTTTTGCTTCAACTCATCTCTTCTCCCCTCCCTTTTCTCATCTCCTTTCCTTTTCTGCCTCTTTCTCCTCCGTTGCTTTTCTGCTCCTTTCTTTCCTTCAGTTCCTCCATTTTCTCTATTCATTTCCTTCGCTACCTCCTTTCCTCATCTCTCTACCTTATCAACCTCACACTCATCCCCTCATATTTCCTCTTCTCTTTATCCCCTCTTCTCTTTGGTTTCCTTTCCTTCTCTGTCTCCTATCCTCCATTGTTTCTCACCTCGTTTTCCTCTGGTTTCTCCTTTATGTCCTATTTCTTCCTGTCCTCTTTCCTTTCCTTCGCCGACACCACCTGTCCGTATCTCTTAAATATCTTTCCTCTTCGGCCTTTCATCTCCTCCTCGTCCACTTTTCTTGTTTCCTCTCGTTTCCTCTCGTCTCCTCTTTACCCCTTACCTCGTAATTTCCTTCCCACCTATTTTCTTCTCCATCTTTTCTCTTCTTCTTTCCATTTTGCCTGTTTAATCTGTTTTCTTTTTTTTTTTTTTTTTTGTCCTCTTTCCTTTCCGTCTCTACCACCTCCCGTCCTTATCTCTTAAACGTCTTTCCTCTTCTGTCTTTCCTCCCATCTTCGTCCACTTTTCTTGTTTCCTTTCGTCTTCTCTTTAACTCCTGGCCTCCTCATTACCTTTCTTCCTTTTATCCTCTCCCCATGATTCAAGCAGGACTGAGGTGTGTGCATGTGTGTGTGTCAGTGTGTGTGTGTGTGTGTGTGTGTGTGTGTGTGTGTGTGTGTGTGTGTGTGTGTATGTCAGTGTGTCTGTATGTGTGTGTGTGTATGTATGTATGTGTGTGTGTGTCAGTGTGTGTGTGTGTGTGTGTGTGTGTGTGTGTGTGTATGTCAGTGTGTGTCTGTATGTTTATATATCAGTGTGTCTATTTGTAAGTGTGTGTGTGTGTGTGTGTGTATGTGTGTTTTACATCAGCTTGCGCTCCATGTTCTATTATTATCATCACTTCAGTGTGTAGACGTCCATTACGCAAACTCATATGAAACAATATGCAGATTTCTCCATTTGCACGGATCATAAACTCCTGCAGGCTTTCTGCTACATCATCATCATCATCATCTCCACCATCGTCATCATCATCTCCACCATCGTCTCCATCAGCAGCTGCCAGCGGCGAGCTGAACATCACAGGAAGTAAATTTGTGCCCCGATTCACTCAGCGATGCTTTCATTAGTTTTCACCCGCAGCGTGAGAGTTAATGAAGGCGTCGTGCAATATTTGCATCGCTCCGACTGTAAGGAGTGTGATGTTATCCGCTGTAGAACACAGACATCATACAGTTAATTTAAATAAAAAAAAAAAAAAAAAAATGGTTAAGAACCTCTTTACATTTTTTTTTTTAAATTGACGTTACATAAGAAGATTTTTTAACCCTTGTGTTGTCTTCGGGTCAAATTTGACCCATTGTCTAAATGTCTAAATCAGACATATGGGTTTCTTTTTGACTACCTAATTTGAATTACCCAAAAAATAACACGGAGGATTCCATACATCGCGCTTCGCAAGTACAACAAATCATCGGATCTCTACTTTCATTGGATTTTGGATATTCAGTTTTTTTGGGTATTCAATTTTTATCCTCGTTGAATGTTGACCCTTCTGTGATTATCCTACCTTTAATACTAGTCTAAATAATTCATAATTTCTGCTTTTTTAACTCAATAATTAGGTATAATTTCCTATAAATGAGGTTTATTGACCATAAATTCCAAAAATAAGTGTAAAACTAGTGGTAATAAATTGGTGTTAGTGGTGTTTATACATGGTGGTGAAAAGAAGTGCCAAAAACATTGACAAAAAGCGCCAAAAGTGTCGAAGAAGACACAAAAACGTTAGAAAATGTGTTGGTTTTCAGTTTTGACCGGGAGGATGACAGGTGCATGTTCCAATGGAACAAGGGTTAAGTCAAACTGTATTTCTCTAAAACATGGAGTCTCAAACTCGCGGCCCGGGGGCCAATTGAGGCCCGCGGAATGATATTTTGACATAAGCCTACTTGACATCAAAGTTTAGTGTCAGTGCGGACCGCGCGTTGTTCTGAAATGCACCTTTTTGCTGAGTTGTTTGCTGCGTGTGCCACGCTTGCCACGCTTTGATTTTTTTTTTATCACTTACGGGCTACCATAGCTAGTCTTGGGACAGCTTCCTGCGGCGTTTGTTGTCAATGGTTGTCAAGCTAGCCAACCGCGAAGTACCTGGGTTAGTATCAACATTAGTCACTTGGTTGAAAAGTTTTCCAGAGTGACAGAAAATATATGCCCGGTTCCAGTCATGTCTCTATCAAAACGTGCCCTGAAGAGTAAGGTTGGCGACGAGCTCAGGCAATTTCAGTGAAAGTGGGAGACAGAGAAAGAGGTGTAGAAGGAATATAACATCAGACGTCATTACTCAACTAGACATGCTGAGGAGTATACAAAATACCAGGGAGATGAGAGAAAGAACCGGGTCGCCAATCTTAAAAAATGTCTATTGAGCCAACGAGATTTATTTAAGAACTTTTGTTGAACACTTTATGCGGCCCAGCCTGACACACACTTGAGCAGCCCCCAGGTAAATTGAGTTTGAGACCCCTGCTCTAAAACATTTTCGAGCACAGAATGGAGCTGGAAACGTCTGGACATTTAAAATAAAATTAATTAGATACTTTTATCTGCTTTTGAAGCTGCTTGCCTTTGTTTAGGAAGAAACTAAATGGAAAGAAAGAATAAAAGGCAATGGGTCTACACCAGAAAAAAGAACAAATGACTCTTATGTATTGTATTGTATTGTGTCTGAAATCACATTGTGTTGTTCTATAATTTAGAAAGTATCTACTGCATGAATTCCCAACTTAAAACTTTGATCAAAAAACCAAATTGACTTCATGTTGACTTATCGGTTCAGTAACTTTCGAGCCTGGATGCAAGACTAGTAGCTCTGTGAGCAACCTGATCCCTCAGAAATACGTGAAATGACCACGATGTGGCGGCACCAAGTAAACTCTTGAGGTTCAGGCAACAAAACTATTTATTTAGAAGAAGATCATTGTTTGGGTTAAAATAACTAGGCTACGTTATGAACGCACGTGATTTAACTTGCATACGTAAATTAGGGTTAGGGATGAGCCCACTTCAGACCAAAGACTCGCGACGAGAAAAAAGTTTCAGCGGTCTGAACCAGTCCGTCTCAGCTCGACTCAAACTAGCTGATGGTGTCTGCGACTCAGCTGGTCTAGTCTCCAGAGGCTGGTTTAAGAACGTAAGAGACATCTACTGTTTCAACAACCAATAGGGAAGTCAGCTGGTCTAGTGTCCAGAGGCTGGTTTTAGAACGTAAGAGACGTCTCCTGTTTCATCAGCCAATAGAGAAGTCAGCTGGTCCAGTCTCCAGAGGCTGGTTTTACAACGTAAGAGACGTCTCCTGTTTCAACAGCCAATAGAGAAGTCAGCTGGTCGAGTCTCCAGAGGCTGGTTTTACAACGTAAGAGACGTCTCCTGTTTCAGCAGCCAATAGAGAAGTCAGCTGGTCTAGTGTCCAGAGGCTGGTTTTAGAACGTAAGAGACGTCTCCTGTTTCAACAGCCAATAGAGAAGTCAGCTGGTCTAGTCTCCAGAGGCTGGTTTTACAACGTAAGAAACGTCTCCTGTTTCAACAGCCAATAGAGAAGTCAGCTGATTGAGTCTCCAGAGGCTGTTTCTTTGTTGGGCTTTTCCACCTTTAATGGACAGTACAGCTAGGTGAGAAAGGGGAGAGAGAGAGGGGGGAAGACATGCAGGAAATCATCACAGGTCGGACTCAAACCCTGGACCTCTGCGTCAAGGCATAAACCACTATGTATATGTGCGCCCGCTCTACCCGCTGAGCCAACCCGGCCACACCGGAGGCTGGTTTTAGAACGTGACGAAGAGACGTCTCCTGTTTCAACAGCCAATAGCGAAGTCAGCTGGTAAAGTCAGCTACAATAAAATGATCTACAATCCGTTTCATTTCTGTTACAGAGGCTCAATGTGCGCCCGCAAACACATACGGTGGAGTGAGCTAGAAGAGAGGGAGCAATAAAACGTGTTTTTCGCCGATTCATCACTATAAATGTAACTGCAGCAAGCATCTCACTATCACTAACATTATCCACATTCATATATTTAGCTACAAAAAGCCTGGAAGTCAGAAGTTAGGACGGAAGTACAAGAGTCGTTGCTATGGAGATGATACACCGTCTCGTCTCATTGGTGTGAACTGGCAGGTATCAGGATGCTGCAGACCGACGCATTGCGAGTAGTTGCAAGTTTCTGCAATTCTGAATGGGGAATGCGCAAATTAGAAATGTAAATGATTTTTAACGGCAGGACACATATTATTAAGTACTAATTTGAGGACACAATTACAACCATTTTAATAAACATTATCCTGCTGACCAGACTGAATGTTTTTGGGACTTGGATAATCCTTTCACACAGTTGTACTGAGTGTTGACGGTTGCATTAATTAGCCGAGCTGTCGTCCACCCACAGCCAGCAGAACAGGGAGACACTTGAAATGAACAGGCAGCATCCAGCAGCGCCTACGTTCATTCAAACACTCATCCAACCATTTAAGCCATCATCACTGCCTCGTTAAAGATGCAACGACAGCCTGTTGTCATGCTAAATTATACTTTGTTTACTCAAAACAAGTAAAGGCTTTTCAAGAGTTAGATAGAAGGGATTTGTTTGAAGCCAGAATCAGAAAACACATTCAGTGAATTCTCTCTGCAGCAACTTACATTCAGTGTAACTGTCAACACAGCAATTAGGACTGAAGATTTTGTCATTGCACGTTTAAGTTCGTAACAACATCTTCGAAACACACTCTTATAGACTTTTGAGTGTGTTTTTAGCCTTGCTAGCGGCATTCAGGTCCCCCTCGGGATAAATTGTAATAACTTTGGTGATCCATCTAAACAGGATTATACTCGGAACTCGTAAAATACGGACGTTTGGACAGTGGCTGTCAGTGGCTGTCAGCATCCGAAGCGACGGAAAAAAGCGCCCTTCAGCGTGTTTGTAGAACGTTATCCCGCGTGTCACGGAAGCCCACCCACAACCTTTTCCTAAACCCAATCGGCCCATTCTTCCCATGAGTCACGGAAAACGTAAGCCCACCCACGACCTTTTCCTTAACATAACTGCGTCAAAAGGGACGGCAATAGTCCCGACCAAGTGCGTTTAGTTAAAGCGCGTTATATGACGCTAAAGGAGACTTTTAGCGTCAATAACAACGACAAAGGCACCTGACCAAGCGTCCGTGTTTTACGAGATGGGAGAGAGAATCTGTTGGTTAATGCACAAAGACTAACAAAGATTCAAACCCAAATCACATGCTCAAAGGGTTTGGAATTTGAACGGCTTTTTAAAAACGGCATCTTCAAATGTATCTTTTAAAAACTTCTCTGAAAAGGTATAATAAACTGGCCACTTCTGCAAAGTATTGCTTAACTTTTGGCGAGACTGCTCTTTTGGTTTTTTTCTAGGTATAAAGGTTCTAGGTATATAAACTGCCAAAAAAGTTAATTTTTATTGAGGCAGACTGAACTCTCGAAATCTCTCAAAACTTTGTTGTTTGTAAGTTTGTGAAATGATGGTTTCATTATAGAACATCTTTATCACATGAAGGGGAGACATTTGAACAGCTTATTAAGTTAAATTTGGAATAATGCAATAATGTGTTCAGTTTTGAATTGAATTTTGCAGGAACATAACAGCTATCCAGAGCGTTTCCCCCCCAATCTTTATCCCAATTTGTCTTCCCATGCCTTCTTTGTTATTTCAGACTTTGACAGGCACATTGTAGCAATAAGAATTGATTTTAGGACCCCATACCCAACATAACACACATATTTCAGTATTTCATTTGAAGCATGCACACCATTAGAGGCAATCATTCTTTCCCAGTGACGGTTGTTTTCCCTCCAGCAGCGGCATCATCTGGCGAGCCCGTGGTGCTCCGCAGACCTCCCTCCTTTATCCCACCCACCGTCAGATCAACAGATCCCCCCGCAGTCTTCATCGATTTCCACCAAGCCGATTCCTCCCTGCCGAACAGTTGCCCCCCTTGTACAACCAGAGCTCGTCCCTGACAGCTGAGGCCGCCCGGTAGCCTGTGGCAATCGTCTGGAGTGGACGGACACACGGAGCAGACAATGACTCGCCTCAAAGCAACGCCAGATGTCCAAGTGATTGCTGCAGACGCTGTCTTTTATCAGACAGCCGACAGCTCTGCTCACAGCCGCCGCTTTCACTGATTGGATGAAAAGTATATAGAGAAAAGACGATGACCGCTCTTGTTGGAGTTCAAGTGGCAGTTTGCACAATATGGGCTATTGTGGATGAGAGTATTTTTGTACTAAACCGGAGCTGTATTATGGAAGTAAGAGCGAGGGGCTTTCATGTGGCCAGCATGGACCTTGAGATTAAACTGCTGCTCAAAGCTGCCCACCAACTGATTTGTACTTTTAGCAGAAATGTATTCAGGGGTTCAGCTTTTGCATAAATACCAGTCAGATTAATAAATTGAAATACAGCTTCTCTCTCTTCTGACATGACGAACTCAGTGGGCATGACAAAACCCAATTCTACAATTCTAATGGTTTTCCTGAATTGAACATTTCTGCGACCATTATTGTTTCACTATTCGTGGTCATTGTACCACTTAAAAAGCTTCCACATAACCCAGAGTTTGGTGTCAAAAAGTACATGAGCTAATGAGGAAATAAGTAGTCATACGGTATGTCTTATTAAAGGAAAAATATCTATTTTAATACTTTTCCCTGCTCAACAGCAGTAAGTACGTTGTTCAGAAATAGCCTGAAAAAGAATAAAATAAAAAGACGATCTTTGACCTTTCACAACAACTTTAAGGGTTGATGTCTTTGGCTTCTTTATTCTTCAGGAAAATGTCTTTTGTCTGCCCTTCTTCGGAGAAACGTACGGGCTGACCCATACCCAGAAAAAAACATCCACTTTGCCAAAGATAGAACAATGTGTTTAGTAGGGTTGGGTATCGTTTGTTTTTTTTTCGATTCCGGTGCTAAATCGATACTTTTAAAACGGTGCCTGAACCGGTACTTTTCAATAAAGTAAAAAAAAAAAAATAAAAAAAATAAATAAATAAATAAATAAGGGTAGTAAACAACAGTCAGTGACTTGTTTATTGCTAAGGCCATGGTCAAAATTAAAGATTTAATAATAACGTAATAACTATAACAATAACAATAACTTATTTCACCAGTAAATTGCTGTTGAACCCCAGATGGGAAAAGGGTATTTTACAATTACTGTCAATACAACACGAGGCTACCAGTTTTAAGTGAATCTGTGTTGTTTAATTCCGACAATGGCAGCTGCAAGTGAACGCACCGTCTGTGTTGTTTAATTCCGACAACGGCAGCTGCAAGTGAACGCACCGTCTGTGTTGTTTAATTCCGACCATATAAACATACTGTATATCTATGAATTGCGACAACGGCAGCTGCTGCGCTGCAGAGCAGACTGTTACATCCCGCTGTTGAAGTCCTCCACAGTGAAATACAGTCACACTTTACACTGTTTAACGTTAGCTGTCAGCATTTTAACCGTGATTAATCCAGCTGCTAGCTAAAGGTAGGCTAACGTTACATGCTGTCAGGTGTAGTGTAAAGTCAGGCACCGAAATGAGGCACCGAAACTTTTGTTCTTATTCGGTCTCGTTACTACCGTTTACGTCGGCACCGGTTCCCTATTGGCACCAAGTTTCGGTACCCAACCCTAGTGTTTAGTAGGTTTTGGGATAACATTTATCACTTGAATCTCTAATGCATGTCTTAAATAACATATTTCTGCGTCAAAATACAATTGAAAATTGAGAGAATTCATAGCTTTCAACCAAATTTGAGTTAGCCACTGCAAAGCATTCACACACACTGAGGTTTCTTTCCCATGTTCTTTCCTCTTTTAGTCTTATTAACTCTTTGAGCTCTGCAATAGAAATGGTGCGCCAGTGCCAACATTGGTATTTTTCTTACAGTATTTTCAAATGCTTTATATCCCTAAAATCAATACAAACTAAACACAATTAAATGCTATTTAAGTGAAAAAAACAAAAATTAAAAGTTTTGAAACTGTCATGAAATAATACAAAAATCGGACAGAGATCTAACTAAATGAACACACAAAACATATTAATCCAAAAGATTTCTAAATGTAGAAACAACATTTCTCTTAACACTCCAGAAGTTATTGGAACTTTGTACATTTGTTTAGTATTGCAGATATGCTCATTTTTATGAGTGTAAAGGCAGTTTGATGGTCTGCAATAGGAATGGTGTCACATGGTTTTGCACCGGACGTCACGTAACGTGATGCCATTGTCACAATGACATGAAAAACTAACGCCTTAGCTTTCTGCTACAAAAAGAATGAAGTCTCTAGCTGTTATGGTTTTTATTTTATTATTATATTATTTTTTTCCTTGCTTATTTTCTGTCTGATCTTACTGTATTTTTACAAATGATTCTCATGTGAGGCACTTTGTGACTTTGTCGGTAAAAGGTGCTGTATCAAATAAACGTATTATTATTTTAGATCGATTTATACAGGATCGGCCCCCGATGGGAGGCTCGTTCTCTAGGTCTTCTAAAGTGTCTATAATAAGTTCTTAAACAGCTCAAAGCCAACAACAGGGCCAACTTATAGCATACAGCTAGCTTGAATGTACCGTTGAAGGGCAGATTAGGCTGCACTCCAGCTGAAAAAAAAAAAGCATTCATAAGATATTTTTACCTTTTAGGTTTGAGTCCCACAGTCAAGGGAAGGTCGGGCAAACTCTGCTTTGTGCAGAAACTGAAGAGGAGGAATCGTGAGTTCAGACATTCTTGGCTCTCTAACGTGTATGTAGCAGATTTCCTTTAGCGAGGCCACACTGTGGCATGCTCCTTTTATGTCAGCTGTATCCTCTCAGCTTCATACTGAGGACACCGAAATGGCAACGAGGCACAGAAAAGACACATTAGAGAAGCACCTTGCATTGATTTCAATATGTCCTGCCATCAAAAAGACAGCTGGTCGCACTCTTGCCAACTGTCGGTCCTCCATCGCTGAGAAAAGATGCTTTGCTGCGACCCACTTTCACTTGTTTTATCTCTACAAAGCTTTAGGCGTACTAAAAGCTCCTAGACGTCATGACACACACACACACACTAAAACACACATAATTGCCATCGCTTCAAGAGCACCAACAGGTGCAGCAATGTCTTTTCTGTTGTCTTCAAAGTACGTTTAGTTTATTTTAAAATAAAAAGATAAAAGATGAATAAGGACATGTACATTTCAGCACAAGCTAGAAAAACCAACACAAATAAATACTCAGCAAACATATCTTTTAAAAGTATTGAAAATGATTCAAATGAGGAGTAGGAAGAAGTTAAAAAAACTTTTTTGGTCCTACCCCTTTTTTCTACTTTTGTACTTGTATACAAACAATTTCATTCTATATGTATTTATATATATATATATATATATATATATATATATATATATATATATATATATATATATATATAGAACAGGACACACCTTCTCATTCAATGTGTTTCTTTATTTTCATGACTATTTACATTGTAGATTCTCATTGAAGGCATCAAAACTATGAATGAACACATATGGAATTATGTACTTAACAAAAAAGTGTGAAATAACTGAAAACATGTCTTATATTTTAGATTCCTCAAAGTAGCCACCCTTTGCTTTTTTTGATAACTCTGCAAACCCTTGGTGTTCTCTCAATGAGCTTCATGAGGTAGTCACCTGAAATGGTTTTACCTTCACAGGTGTGCCTTGTCAGGGTTAATTAGTGGAAGTTTTTCCCTGATTAATAAAAAAAGCAAAGGGTGGCTACTTTGAAGAATCTAAAATATAAGACATGTTTTCAGTTATTTCACACTTTTGTTAAGTACATAATTCCATATGTGTTCATTCATAGTTTTGATGCCTTCAGTGAGAATCTACAACGTAAATAGTCATGAAAAAAAAAGGAAACGCATTTTAATGAGAAGGTGTGTCCAAACTTTTGGCCTGTACTGTATATATATATATATATATATATATATATATATATACACACACACTCAGGCACAAATACACACACATACATACACTCTTCCAGCTATCAACTGCTGGTGTCCACGTTTCATCTGTCAGTTAAATCAAACCGAATAACAACCTATCCAAACTAGACGTAATATAAATCACCAAGAACAATACAGTCAGTACACAATACAACCACCTCAAGTCCTTCTCGTACCAAAGTATTGTGTTATGGGTGCAAAACTAAATCTTAACCTGAGCAAAGGAAGCCAAACCACACATACCATACAACTATAAAACAAGATGGACGACGCGTCTCTCCACTTCCTCCCACTGTACAAAAGTGAAGCCAAAATCTCTCAGAGACGTGCGCTGCCATCTTGTCGTCTTGGAGCCAGAGTCTGCGCGGTAGAGGTCAGGCACTGGAGCCGCGGTATCAGAGTTACGCCCACACAAACAGCTGACCAATAACGAGTCGCGCTGCTCTCCTACCCCTTTTGCAAAACAATAACAAGACAGCAAAGTGGTACGAGATGCACCACACGAGCAGTGTTAAAAGGCAATTGTAGTATCCGTAGAACATCATTTGCCCAAACTGCCTTTTCAGTAAAAGGGGCAAAATGAACCAACCCAACGTCAGGCTGCGGTGGCCAAGTAGACCTACGTACCAGGCGCCGTGCTGGTTTTCTGTCCAGCTAAATGTTTTCCAATCACAGTCGATCTGTCTCTTTTCTTTCTCTCTTTCTCCGTGAAATAAAGCTGCATTCAAGTGTGGTCGGGAACGACAGTACAGTAATGTTACTGCCCTTTCCATGGGAGATGAATCACCTTAGATACTGTATAATAGCTATTTCAGTGTTAACAAAATAAATACAGAGAGGAGGAAGGGAGAGCCTGTAGGAGGCAGCGGCAATAATACAGTACACTGTCAGTACTAATACTTTGTTTACATTTCTGAATGTGCATTTGTGAAGCACCATTCAATTAAAATGTGACTGTGAACTAAAATATGACCGCAGATTGTAGTTGTATTTATTTCCAATGCATTTATCAGTAATACAGTTAAAGTCCGGAAACTGTAAAAAATTGCGTTGAAGGTCGATGTCAGGTGCGCGGCCCCCTTTTTTTATTTTAAGATTATTTTTGGGCCTTTACGCCTCTATTTGACAGGACAGCTAGGTGAGAAAGGGGAGAGAGAGAGAGAGAGAGAGAGAGGGGGAAGACATGCAGGAAATCATCACAGGTTGGATTTGAACCCTGGACCTTTGCGTTGAGGCATAAAGTTAAATGCACCCCCCCTCTAAATTAGGGTTACTTAGATTTACAAATTTTCTGCCTGCGCCCTACAAAAATGTCAGTTATGGGCTTACGGTGCTCCTAGTAAAAAAAGTTAATCTGGAGCCCTGTAATAAGTGCATGAAATTGAGTGAGGAGAACCATTTATAGCTTACAATTAACATAGAAAATGTCCCAAATAAGCTAAAAACAGTGGAATTTCACTTTAAATACGAGGCACGACGGAGACAGCAGAAGCTACAACAGCACGACAGTGTCATAAAAACACGTGTCGGCTCCGAGAAACGCACTCAGCATCTTCGGATTAAGCTGAAGTGATTGCAGACCCACGGAGGTTATTTGAACCTTTATTACTTTTCCCCGTGTGAGTCTCTTGTCAGAGCTGGTTAGCTTCCACTCCCACCTACATCGTTGCTGGAGGATTTGAATAATTCATGCTATCTGCGTTATTTATGTATTTGCTTATTCATGAAGGCACAAATCTGTATGTGCCGTGTCGCTGCTGGAGAGGTAAATGAAGGCATCCTCTTAGTCCATGGCGGCCGAGGAGAAGCTTTTATTTATTTATTTTATTTATTGTAATGGTGTCATGAAATTGGATTCTGTTCTGAGTCGTCGTTTCACAAAGAAGACTGTGACCGATGCGTGTTGTATGGCAACCGGGGACGGACAGAGGACGGCTTGTTCTGCCTTTTGTCTTCTCTCCCTGACTGACTGAATGTCACCCACACTTCGTCACTTCACCCGAAAAAAACAATGAAAAAAAAATAAAAAAATGTCTGGAGAGCATGCAGAGCCTCAGGCCAGGGCTTCCCTCAGCCACCATCACTAATCTCATTTATGGCCTTGTCCTCTTGACAGCGGGCAGAAACAGACGGAGGGTAATCTGGAGAAGAAAAAAAAAAATGAGCCAGTGGAAGAGTCACGGAAAGAGATGGGGGAGAGTCGGGGAGATAAGGGGTAAAAAAGTCAGGAAGGCCGCAGCAGATAGCAGCGGCTCTGATAACACAGAGCTGATCAGCAGCTGCACTGTTAGCGCTGATGGAGTGATCCGAGACCGAAAACACACGACACAGAACATCCCAGAGTTCAACGGCTGAACTCCAGTTTAACGTCGTAATCCTTACACACAAACTGTCGCTGCAACAATTCAACCCGATCACAGTGGTCTTCGCTTTAGCTGTTATCTGTAAAAATCCAATGCTTCGTCAAATCTCAGTCTGCCCACGGTTTAAATTTATTTAATCTGAGCTATTTCAAAACCTCCATGAACTACAAATCATTGTTTTCCCTATGTTTGTAGAAGACTTGAGGTGCACGTACAGTATGTGGCAGGGGTTTTAGGGGTCCTCCCTCAAGAAAATGTTACATTTTTCAATTAAAATAAAAAATTGCAATTTCCCATAATTTTGGGCCATTATTATTGTCGTATCTGTGTCTAAAATGTTGGAAACGCTGGAGCAGATCAGAAATAAATAACGCTCAGAAAGCTTAAAGATAAAACTTGCTTGAGAAGTCCACCGGGGACCAACAGCAACGTTTAGATCTGAGAAAAGTAACGTAGTTAGTTTGGTTCACCTTGGTTTTACGTTCATTCATGGCTTAGGTGGCGGCCAAAACGGCTCGGGTGCTGCGCCTATAATCGAAGGGAAAACCCTGCAAATGCTCAGCAAAAATATATATTGTCAACAATTAAAGTTAAAATTACAAAGGCCTTAGTGGTTCCCTAATACTGTATCTGAAGTCTATTTTATATAGACCTTAGTGGTCCCCTAATACTGTATCTGAAGTCTATTTTATATAGACCTTAGTGGTCCTCTAATACTGTATCTGAAGTCTCTTTTATATAGACCTTAGTGGTCCCCTAATACTGTATCTGAAGTCTATTTTATATAGACCTTAGTGGTCCCCTAATACTGTATCTGAAGTCTCTTTTATATAGACCTTAGTGGTCCCCTAATACTGTATCTGAAGTCTCTTTTATATAGACCTTAGTGGTCCCCCTAATACTGTATCTGAAGTCTCTTTTATATAGACCTTAGTGGTCCCCCTAATACTGTATCTGAAGTCTCTTTTATATAGACCTTAGTGGTCCCCTAATACTGTATCTGAAGTCTCTTTTATATAGACCTTAGTGGTCCCCTAATACTGTATCTGAAGTCTCTTTTTTATATAGACGTTAGTGGTCCCCTAATACTGTATCTGAAGTCTCTTTTATATAGACCTTAGTGGTCCCCTAATACTGTATCTGTATCTGAAGTTTTTATATAGACCTTAGTGGTCCCCTAATACTGTATCTGAAGTATCTTTTATATAGACCTTAGTGGTCCCCTAATACTGTATCTGAAGTCTCTTTTATATAGACCTTAGTGGTCCCCTAATACTGTATCTGAAGTCTCTTTTATATAGACCTTAGTGGTCTCCTAATACTGTATCTGAAGTCTCTTTTATATAGACCTTAGTGGTCCCCTAATACTGTATCTGAAGTCTCTTTTATATAGACCTTAGTGGTCCCCTAATACTGTATCTGAAGTCTCTTTTATATAGACCTTAGTGGTCCTCTAATACTGTATCTGAAGTCTCTTTTATATAGACCTTAGTGGTGCCCTAATACTGTATCGGAAGTCTCTTTTATATAGACCTTAGTGGTCCCCTAATACTGTATCTGAAGTCTCTTTTATATAGACCTTAGTGGTCCTCTAATACTGTATCTGAAGTCTCTTTTATATAGACCTTAGTGGTGCCCTAATACTGTATCGGAAGTCTCTTTTATATAGACCTTAGTGGTCCCCTAATACTGTATCTGAAGTCTCTTTTATAGACCTTAGTGGTCCCTAATACTGTATCTGAAGTCTCTTTTATATAGACCTTAGTGGTCCCCTAATACTGTATCTGAAGTCTCTTTTATATAGACCTTAGTGGTCCCCTAATACTGTGTCTGAAGTCTCTTTTATAGACCTTAGTGGTCCCTAATACTGTATCTGAAGTCTCTTTTATATAGACCTTAGTGGTCCCCTAATACTGTATCTGAAGTCTCTTTTATATAGACCTTAGTGGTGCCCTAATACTGTATCTGAAGTCTCTTTTATATAGACCTTAGTGGTCCCCCTAATACTGTATCTGAAGTCTCTTTTATATAGACCTTAGTGGTCCCCTAATACTGTATCTGAAGTCTCTTTTATATAGACCTTAGTGGTCCCCTAATACTGTATCTGAAGTCTCTTTTATATAGACCTTAGTGGTCCCCTAATACTGTATCTGAAGTCTCTTTTATATAGACCTTAGTGGTCCCCTAATACTGTATCTGAAGTCTCTTTTATATAGACCTTAGTGGTCCCCCCTAATACTGTATCTGAAGTCTCTTTTATATAGACCTTAGTGGTCCCCTAATACTGTATCTGAAGTCTCTTTTATATAGACCTTAGTGGTCCCCTAATACTGTATCTGAAGTCTCTTTTATATAAGCCTTAGTGGTCCCCTAATACTGTATCTGAAGTCTCTTTTATATAGACCTTAGTGGTCCCCTAATACTGTATCTGAAGTATTGAGTATATATATATATATATATATATATATATATATATATATATATATATATATATAAGCAAGCTTGCTACCTAGAGGAAGACTGCAGCAAATCTTACTTCAATTTAAATAAGATTATGTTTTGTGAAGTCTTTTTTTGTTGCTGCTCTAGTACACTTCTGAAGCTTCATTAAATCTTTCTCATAAAATGACTTGGTTTATCGCTGAATTAAATACACAGTGACAAGAGATTGTTTTTTTTTTTGGTCTCGATTCAAGACCTCTGGTGGTAGAACAGCTGGGCGGCCAGATGTGTTTTGGAATATCTTGTCAGGTGAAATTTACTGACTGAGCTGGAAGCTAAAGGAGTACAATGAGTGCTGAGTTTCAATGTGTGCGTGAAGATTTTGACAGCTTTGCTCGGGCCTAAGTCACGGTTCCCACAGCTCGTTCCTCTTTATCAATCATTGGTTGGGGGTCGGCAAGACTCTTAATTATCCCGTGGGTGACTCAGGATGAAGCTGTTAGCTAAACGTCTATGAAATGTGAAAAGAGAGGCTGTGGGAAGCTGCAAAAAATGTTCCAATATTCACTATTGTGGTTTTAAGGTTTAGTGATCACAGCAGAGCACCGGAGTCATTCCCCCCCATCCCCCACCCCCGAAGATGGAATCTGATTCGCTGCTACCTTCTTAACATTTTGCCTCCTCCAAAGCGAGGAGAGCTGCAGGGAAATCTAGCGGTGTCACTGATGGAAATTAACGGCGGGGAATCTCCCCGGAAAACACTCGGCTAAATGACGCCTCAGTCATCAGTGACAGACGATGATTATTCCGAGGACTGAGGGGAGTCCGACAGCTGAGAGAGAGAGAAGGAAGGAAGGAAGGAAGGAAGGAAGGAAGGAAGGAAGGAAGGAAGGAAGGAAGGAAGGAAGAACGAGAGAAGATGATCCAACAACTAACGTACGCTGCAGGAAAAAAATCTTAGAACAAGTTATTTATTCTCATAGATGAAGAGAATTCCTTAAAACTTCAAAAAATCCAAACTATTCAGCCAATGGAGGGGGAAATCAGGTACAGTAGTGGTTTTGCTTCTCATGACATAAGACACAAGAGGAGACATGCACAATCCTGTTGCTGCTTCATTGAAAGGAATAGTTCAAAATTTTCAGAAATAAACTCATTTGACACTAGAGGTGTGAATCTTCACTGATCTCCCGATTCGATTACGATTATCATGTCAGCGATTCAATATCTCGATGCATCACGATGCGTCAAATACATTTCTCTATTAAAGCCATGTAGGAGATTTAATTCATAGCTTTTCGAGCTTCAAAAACCAAACATTCTGCAGCGCTCTAATACTAAATCAACTGGATACATAAAACTATTCAGCACTGAGCACATGGCACTTCCTGAATGTGCAAAACATAAAATAAATGTGGCTAGGCCTACATTAAATTGTAAACAGAAATAATCGATTATGAGCCCGGCCGATTATCGATGCAGCATCATCCACGTCCACGATTTGATGCATTGATTATTTGATTAATTTCAACACCTCTATTTGACACTGCCGTTACTATATTTTAACGACAATGGTACAGAGTATTCTTTCACTTCTTTGACTTCAGATCACATCCATACAGATCTATATGCAACCCCCACCTGGATTGATCTCTACCGTTAAAGCTGTAGTACGTAGTTTCTGTCTCCCCTCATGAGGAATTTTACGTGATGAGAACAAAACTGTTGGTGCGGCCACATGATACAAGTCTTCTGTGACCGCCCCCGTGCGTATGACATGACGATAGGTGGGGGTAAGCCTCTCCCTGTAGCTCCTATGGCGCCATTTTGATGCTACCAAGCCATCACCTCCCGTTAGCATCCCATTGACTCCCATTCATTTTGGCGCAACTTTGACAGCGAATAACTTTACATCTATATATTCAGACGACTAAGGTCTATATAAAAGAGACTTCAGATACAGCATTAGGGGACCACTAAGGTCTATATAAAAGAGACTTCAGATACAGTATTAGGGGACCACTAAGGTCTATATAAAAGAGACTTCAGATACAGTATCAGGGGACCACTAAGGTCTATATAAAAGAGACTTCAGGTACAGTATTAGGGGACCACTAAGGTCTATATAAAAGAGACTTCAGATACAGTATTAGGGGACCACTAAGGTCTATATAAAAGAGACTTCAGATACAGTATTAGGGGACCACTAAGGTCTATATAAAAGAGACTTCAGATACAGTATTAGGGGACCACTAAGGCCTATATAAAAGAGACTTCAGATACAGTATTAGGGCACCACTAAGGTCTATATAAAAGAGACTTCAGATACAGTATTAGGGCACCACTAAGGTCTATATAAAAGAGACTTCAGATACAGTATTAGGGGACCACTGAGGTCTATATAAAAGAGACTTCAGATACAGTATTAGGGGACCACTAAGGTCTATATAAAAGAGACTTCAGATACAGTATTAGGGGACCACTAAGGCCTATATAAAAGAGACTTCAGATACAGTATTAGGGGACCACTAAGGTCTATATAAAAGAGACTTCAGATACAGTATTAGGGGACCACTAAGGCCTATATAAAAGAGACTTCAGATACAGTATTAGGGCACCACTAAGGTCTATATAAAAGAGACTTCAGATACAGTATTAGGGGACCACTAAGGTCTATATAAAAGAGACTTCAGATACAGTATTAGGGGACCACTAAGGCCTATATAAAAGAGACTTCAGATACAGTATTAGGGCACCACTAAGGTCTATATAAAAGATATTTCAGATACAGTATTAGGAGACCACTAAGGTCTATATAAAAGAGACTTCAGATACAGTATTAGGGGACCACTAAGGTCTATATAAAAGAGACTTCAGATACAGTATTAGGGGACCACTAAGGTCTATATAAAAGAGACTTCAGATACAGTATCAGGGGACCACTAAGGTCTATATAAAAGAGACTTCAGGTACAGTATTAGGGGACCACTAAGGTCTATATAAAAGAGACTTCAGATACAGTATTAGGGGACCACTAAGGTCTATATAAAAGAGACTTCAGATACAGTATTAGGGGACCACTAAGGTCTATATAAAAGAGACTTCAGATACAGTATTAGGGGACCACTAAGGCCTATATAAAAGAGACTTCAGATACAGTATTAGGGCACCACTGAGGTCTATATAAAAGAGACTTCAGATACAGTATTAGGGGACCACTGAGGTCTATATAAAAGAGACTTCAGATACAGTATTAGGGGACCACTGAGGTCTATATAAAAGAGACTTCAGATACAGTATTAGGGGACCACTAAGGTCTATATAAAAGAGACTTCAGATACAGTATTAGGGGACCACTAAGGCCTATATAAAAGAGACTTCAGATGCAGTATTAGGGGACCACTAAGGTCTATATAAAAGAGACTTCAGATACAGTATTAGGGGACCACTAAGGCCTATATAAAAGAGACTTCAGATACAGTATTAGGGCACCACTAAGGTCTATATAAAAGAGACTTCAGATACAGTATTAGGGGACCACTAAGGTCTATATAAAAGAGACTTCAAATACAGTATTAGGGGACCACTAAGGCCTATATAAAAGAGACTTCAGATACAGTATTAGGGCACCACTAAGGCCTATATAAAAGATATTTCAGATACAGTATTAGGAGACCACTAAGGTCTATATAAAAGAGACTTCAGATACAGTATTAGGGGACCACTAAGGTCTATATAAAAGAGACTTCAGATACAGTATTAGGGGACCACTAAGGTCTATATAAAAGAGACTTCAGATACAGTATTAGGGGACCACTGAGGTCTATATAAAAGAGACTTCAGATACAGTATTAGGGGACCACTAAGGTCTATATAAAAGAGACTTCAGATACAGTATTAGGGGACCACTAAGGCCTATATAAAAGAGACTTCAGATACAGTATTAGGGGACCACTAAGGCCTATATAAAAGAGACTTTAGATACAGTATTAGGGCACCACTAAGGTCTATATAAAAGAGACTTCAGATACAGTATTAGGGGACCACTAAGGTCTATATAAAAGAGACTTCAGATACAGTATTAGGGGACCACTAAGGCCTATATAAAAGAGACTTCAGATACAGTATTAGGGCACCACTAAGGTCTATATAAAAGATATTTCAGATACAGTATTAGGAGACCACTAAGGTCTATATAAAAGAGACTTCAGATACAGTATTAGGGGACCACTAAGGTCTATATAAAAGAGACTTCAGATACAGTATTAGGGGACCACTAAGGTCTATATAAAAGAGACTTCAGATACAGTATAAGGGGACCACTAAGGCCTATATAAACGAGACTTCAGGTACAGTATTAGGGGACCACTAAGGCCTATATAAAAGCATCCAAAAAGCAGCATGTCATAGGACCTTTAAAAAAACATTATGGACTCTTCAAAAGAGGAAATGATCTTCACTAGAGTTTCTGCGCGCGAAAGTCGCCGGACGCCACAATCTTCTGAACATAACCATACTGAGAAATCCAGAGAGAGTTGTGAGGAGCTGATAGTCTTAATTAGATTTGTAGCAACTCATTTGGCAACGGCTTGAATGTAACAGACGTTCATTAATATCAAAAAGTTACGCACTAAAGCTTTAAAGGGAAACTTTGAGATTGTCCTTCCCCCAAAAAACTCTCCCATAGGTCGTTTGTTCCAAATGACCGAGGCTCACTTCCCCTTAAATAATTGAAAGTTAAAAGTAAACGGCAAGTTGTTTTTTTAACTTCACTGAAAACAAACGGAGTTATGTTCAGCAACACATGCGTGAAGTAACGTCTGATTTCAACCCGAACACCCAACACGATGTTCTTCTAAACTTGACTAAATAGATTTTTATGCCTAAACATATACAAACTGCGACCATGAATGTTTTCTGGTTTAGATATGAGGAGGGAAATGGCTCCTGTGTCGTAGAAATAAACAAGCTAAATCGTTGTATGGTTTTGACGACTTGATGGAAACGTTGCAGATTTTTAACCGGCTTTGTGTCATTGCAGTGTGGGAAATGTATGCAGATTAAACAGCGTTTTAAGATTATTTTTGCCGCATTTCTTCCCTTTTTATTAGATAGTGACAGTGGATAGACAAGAAAGGTGGGAGAGAGATGGGGGACGACACGCAGCAAAGGACTCAGCCTACATGGGGTGCACGCTCTTACTGGGTGAGCTAGAGGTCGCCCCTGTAAATAGAAATTTAAGGAGAAAATCAGAGTCTAAAAAGTGAAAGTCAAATCTATGTGTGTGTGTGTGTGTGTTTGTACATACACTATCCGTCCCTCATCACACAACCCATGAATAAATTAATACATAAGGTTTTGAGGCGAGAGCTCCAGTCTGGGTGTTCCTGATCCTCACGGAGACATCAGGGACGTCCGGGTCTTGTTTGTCAGTCCAAGTCCAAGCGACTTCTCGGTCGGCGAGTTGTTGACCCGCGGTGTCTTCATCTCCGTGGTGACTGACTGCTCCTGGATTGGGGAAGCTGCCCCCCAGGCTGACCTAAATCTTTGATGTCACCCCGAGGCCCCACAAGCAGAGCCAATAACCGAGAGATGGCCCTTTGCCGCTGCTAACAGCCGTTGCGGGCGATTCGTCCATATGTATGAATGTGTTTATGACACTGCTGAATTATTGGGTGGGCTGTTTTCTTTCCCTGAAAAGTGAATTAATACATGTGGACTGGTCCGCTTCAGTGCATCTGGTTGTGATATGAAATCTGAGCAGCCTGAAGGCGCTGCGTTTTCAGACACCAGAGTTCAGCATTTTTTATTTAAATTTTTTCACCAAATATGAAAAAACTCAAGACCATTTCAGGAGAAATCATGCAGGAAGATTTCAGCTGACATGTGGTACAAGCAGAAGTAACTGAAGGATGTATTGTTATCAACTTAAGCTTAAGTGTATATTTGGCAATTTACACAGGAGTGACACAAATATGCCTTTAGTATCAGGAAAATTTGGATGGTGCAACAAGTCAGGCCTGCTTGGTTCTTTTGGGGAATAATTGTAAAGATTAACAAAGACTTCCTCTCTAACTGGGACGTTTTGGGACTGATTGGTGGGATTGCTGTGGACCAAGTACACGCAGAGATACACTGGTAAGAGCCAATGAGGTTTAACCATGTATCAGCTAATTTAAATAGCTCACGTTACTGTATTGTGTGAACAGTTAACTTCATTTAATATTGTATGTGGCGTTTTCTTTTGCGGGTTGCAAATGTTCCACCAAAACCAGTTCCTTCCCGAGACTATTCTGCAGAGCCAACGTCGCTGCATCCGGAGCTTAGACCTAAAATAAGTTTGTATGCCTCTGAGCAGGCAACAGCCGTGGCCAGAGGGGGGGGTCAGCCCTATGTTCCCAGAGCCCAATGGTCCCACATTTTTAGGATATTTTCAAAATGAGGTCTTGCGTTCCTACATTTCCCTTCAATTTAAGCCCTATCTTCCCACAAGATTTTTTAGGGTTATGGTTAGGGGGATTAAATCTGATACAAATTTATGAAAAAGGAAATGTGGGAACATAGGGCCTAATTTTGGAAAAGAATCTTAGAAATGTGGAAACATAGGGCCTAATTTTGGAAAGAAAATCTTAGAAATGTGGGAACATAGGGCCTAATTTTGGAAAAGAATCTTAGAAATGTGGGAACATAGGGCCTAATTTTGGAAAGAAAATCTGAGAAATGTGGGACCATAGGGCTGTGGGAACATAGGCATGCTCCCACTCGAGGCATAATGTTTTCAGGTTGTCCGTACGTACGTCTTGTGAACGTGTTATCTCAGGAACCCCTGGAGGGAATATTCTTCAAATTTGGCACACACATTCCCTTGAACTCAAGGATGAACTGATTATAATTTGAAGATGTGTGTGAAGCATCCACATTTCTACCAAAAAGACACCTAATAAATTTTTTATTAAATTGCTTTACTACATATATTAGAAATAATTCTGGAAATAAATGGATGTTAACTGCTGCTTTTTAGGACTCCAAACATTTAATAAGCCTATAATCGGTACCAAATGATATTGTTCTTTCCAGGAAACTCTCAGTAAGATTTGAAAGAAATATCAGACCCGTGGCCGGGTTGGTTCAGCGGGTAGAGCTGGCGCACATATACTGAGAGGTTTATGCCTCGACGCAGATGTCCAGGGTTTGAATCCGACCTGTGACGATTTCCTGCATGTCTTCCCCCCCTCTCTGTCTCCCTCCTTTCTCACCTAGCTGTCCTGTCAAAAGAAAGGCAGAAAAGCCCAAAAAATAATCTTAAAAAAAAAAGAAATATCAGACCCGTGTTAATACAAGACATTAAATTCTTGTTTAAATTCTTTAGTTATTTAATTTGAAGACTTAAAAGTATTCAAATATAAATGTAAATTGAGTATAAAACAACTGAAATGGTCTAAAAGCATTGTAGTTTAGACGTCCTCTTGTTTTCCTGCTGCCAAAATCCAGATTGGAGAAGAGAGAGTCAGATATGTTGATACACTCATCTGCTAATGATCATCGTCTAAACGTGGCTGTGAAGCCGAGGGGGAGCTGCAGATTCAGGTGATAACTCTCTGCAGGTTCATCATTACCAGAGACAGGCAAACACGTTGTCATTTGATATAAAAATAGAAATAATAGCTAAGTAACTGCACAGAATGATTTGTTACTCCCACATCCTCTGTGTGTTCTTCTTATAAGATGACATTTGATCTCTGCTTTTTTATTTACTGTTAATAATCTTTTAATATGCCAGAAGTGAGAATGAATCTCAGAGCGGTAAACAACTCAACTTTTAGTTCAAGGAAACCAAACTTGATTTTAATTAATGCCTTAATAATTACAGCATTTCCATTTTTTATCATAATGAACATATGATATACTTGTAGTCTCACATTACTAGCTCTATCTCCACAACGCTGTAGAGTAAGGTCAGGCTACACCACATATATATTCGGGGATAGGAGAAAAAAACCTCTCTGGGTTGTTTGCATTTCTTTAAACCAATCACAATCGTCTTGGGTGGCGCTAAAGCTCCGGACGCAGACACGTTGGCTCTGCTAAATAGTCTCAGGAAGGAACTGGTTTTGGTGGAACATTTGCACCCCGTAAAAGCGTGTACTTGGTCCACAGCAATCCCACCAATCAGTCCCAAGACATCCCAGTTAGAGAGGAAATGCCCTCAACATACATTCCCCTAAAGAACCAAGCAGGCCTGCCTTGTTGCACGATCCAAATTTTCTTAAAAACTGCCAATTTTCAGGGTGTCATCCCTATGTTCTCACAGCCCAATGGTCCCACAGCCCTATGCTCTCACAGCCCAATGGTCCCACAGACCAATGGTCCCACAACCCTATGTTCCCACATTTCTAAGATTTTTCTTAAAATTAGGCCCTATGTTCCCACATTTCTAAGATTTCTATGTTAGGGTTAGGGTTACATTCCATCTGTAGTCCATAGCTTGGGTGTAATTGGCTACCGAATTGGGAGAAAGGGGGAGAAAATCTGATACAAATTCATGAAAAAGGAAATGTGGGAACACAGGGCCTAATTTAGGAAAACAATCTTAGAAATGTGGGAACATAGGGATGTGGGAACATAGGCACGCTCCCATTTTCAGAAGGTTAGCTCGAAGTTTAGCCCGGCCAAAACATTATCATAAATTATCCCTTAAATGTTCAGTGAAGTTGACACTAGAAAATTGACCATTTCCTTTTAACACACATTCACAGGCTGATATAGAACAAGTTCTATATCTATGCTATTAACATTACAAAGCAACATTACCTTGAGATTGGCCTTCACTTGATTTACCTGCACATATAGATGAAATAAACCTTTTCTGGTTGTAATTGTGTTGCAAATGACATTTTTTTTCCCCCATCGAGGACCACTTATGACGTTTTGATTACATTAGTGATGACTCCTCTGTGACGGTGAAAAGCTGCTTTAAAGAACACATAACCTTGTGACTTTATCCTGTTCGCATGAGAGAGCTGAAAGCTGTTCAGCGTACAGTTTTGTAGGATAAAAAGAAACAAACAGGCTCTCATGCTATAGTAATTAACTTATTCTGAAAAGGAAGGGAAAAGAAACATGTTTATGGTGAACTGGGACCTCACAAAGAAAAAATGTAAAATCATTTAATGGCGTGTAATACCTGGTTTTTGACAAATTGTATTTATCTGCAGACATCCTGTGAAGCTCACAGAAACAAATGTCCAAAGAAAAGGAAAATATTAGATGAGAGGCGGGGAGAGAGAGAGAGAGAGAGAGAGAGAGAAAGAGAGAGAGAAAGGTGCTTTGTTTTGTCTCGTTATTCGTAGGCGTATCAGCTTCCTAACACAGCGGAGCCACGCTGCCAAGCCTTTTCTGGAGGCAGAGGCTAAGTAAGCCCGCCGCCGCTGCCAGCAGTTTGTTGGCAAACGCTCACCGCCACCTGCTGCTGCTGTCGAGGTGGCGTTGCCGCGACCTGGCAGAGCATCTGGCAACCGAAGAGCCGGCGACGTCCCCCGAGGGCCAAGCTCAGTCACCGGCAGCCAGCTCCCATCTCCGACTGCGGAGGACTTCAAGGGTGTAACGTACAATGTAAACTAGATTAGGTTTGTTTTGGGTTTTTTTTCCGTCGCTGCCGAACACAGCGAGTGGGAGAGAGGAGGATACAAAAAAAAAATGGGGAAAATAAATAGAGAAATAAATCATAGTGACAACAACAACAAAATCACTGAATGTATTCGACAAGAATAGATTATTTTTTCAATGTTTGAGCCTCAATAAAAACCTTAAAAAACAACCACTTGGTTCATATTTCTCAGTTCACTGATTTTGTCTTGTACAATAAAATAAAAACAGTTACAGAAGCAACTTCAAAATTAAAAAAGTAAACCTGTGAAAAATCCTCCCAATCAAAAACACGATCCAGTATTTCCAATACATTAAAAGGTCCAGTGTGCAACGTGTTTAGTTGTTCATTATCTAAATCTGTGTTGCCCGTTCACAAACTTGTCCTTTTTTCATGAATATTTACCACCACCATCAATTCCAAGAATTCCTTTTGGATTGAAATTTAACATTTGCGTTCACATGAACTGGGGTAGACGCTCCATATTCATTCTCCATCTTGAAATACGTTAGCCAGTAAGGGACATAGAGGACATACTGCTCCTCCTGTGTGTGTGTGTGTGTGTGTGTGTGTGTGTGTGTGTAAGGGACATACAGGACATACTGCTCCGCCTTTCACGTTTTTGCTGTCACATGATAAACTCCCAGCTGCTGCTAACGCTGCTAACGGGTATCGTATCTTCCCGGCCCTCGGCAAGTTTGAAGAAGGAAACATGGAGGATCACACGTATTCAAAATCCAAATTTCAGGAACAGGAGTCTTCTTCTTCTTCACCCAGAAAAAGAATAAAGGAGATTGAAAAGAGCAAGAGACCGGCTTTTTAAAGCGAGAAGGCTACCGTAGCTGTAAGACGAACTTTGAACTGCGTGGCGCGACAGAGTTGATTGCGATATATGATCTCAACGCTAGATGGGAGAAATTCCCACACACTGGCCCTTTTAGCATTTTGACAGATATTAGTTGTGCACTTAGTGAACTATACTGACAGCGTTTCAGGAGTGTATTCGTGTCGGGATTACATTTCCGTAAACATGCAGCTGCTCTTGAACGTAGCGCAGCCTTTCAATTTGTGATATCACTCTCTGCCTCGTTTGTAGGTGCGTCCTCAACTTCAGTTAGGCACAGGCAATATGACGGTATATGATGTAATGATGATCTACATACTTACATGAACATCTGGCAGTGATACAGAGAATATATAAGTGTAGCTCTCATTTTCCAGGCAACCAGAGAACAAACTACATATACAGTTCATCCTCAACTGCTGAGGTGACGCAGTCAGTGGAGAGGTAGTATATATACTACAACGTTCGAACAACTACGAACGAAATTCCGCCGAATGTCCCTCATTTAAGCCAGATGTCCGTTACCTTGGGCTTTCTTTGTGTTGGTGTTTTAAACTCCGGTGGATTCATGAGGACTATGGTTAACTGCTCCTCAGATCTCTGCAGGGTAAATCCAGACAGCTAGCTAGACTATCTGTCCAATCGGAGTTTTCTCTCGCACGACTAAAACTACTTTTGAACGTACACATGTTCCACCAAAACAAGTTCCTTCCAGAGGCTATTTTGCAGAGGCACCGTCCGGAGCTCCAGGGCTCCCTTGTAAAAGAGATTTGACTATCTTAATGGGACATCACCTGGTAAAATAAAGGATAAATAAAAAATAAAAAAACTGTGATTGGTTAAAAGTAATGCCAGTAAACCAGAGCACGTTTCTCTCCCATCCAGGATTGCTGTGAGGACTAGCCAGACTCTCCTCCTCCGCAGTGCTGTCCGTCCTCGAGTTAAACTATAACTCTTTTTGCGGTTGTCGTTGCTGCTGCAGCAGCTGTCAAACCTTTTTTTCACCGTTGCATCTTTTGTTTTCTCACTCTGTATGAATGTGAGCATTTTATTGTTTTATGTCGTGGTCTGTTTGTCTACTTGGGTTCACCTTGAAATGCACCTTGAGGGATGAATAAAGTTTTCTGAATTCAGTTGAAAAGTTTGAAAAACTTGTGTTTCTGTATAAATTCCTTCCTTTCTCTCATTGATTGGCAGCTCATCTTTACTCCTTAAGTGCTCGGTGTGTTTCGAGAAGAGATTTTCATTATGACTGTATAAAGACAAGACATCCAGGCGAGACATAGAGCTTGAAAAAACAGTTGGTTGTTGTCCCGCTTTTGTTTCGCTCCTTTTGAATTCTCACATTAAACTGCTGCTGATTACAGCCCAGGAACTAAAACTGACAACTGCAGAAGAAAAAACAACCGAATAAATGTGTGGTTGAGGACAATTTGTTGCTCCAGTTTTCCTCGAATATTCCTTCCAGCCTCAGAGTTGACGTTCGCGTACACGCATTACCTCGGAGCATCCAGCGTTTGTGAGTGGTGTGATGCGTTGACCTCTGACCCTCCCCTTAGTGTTTTTACTCCCACAGCATCTCTCCCTCCGTCCTCCCACTCATCACTCTTCCTTCCATCATCCAACCCACCAAACAGCCCGTTACCATCTGGAACGCCGTTTCATTTTTCACAGAGCGCCTCGATCATCAAGCCAGCGTCACCGAGTGTTTGGAAGAAACGCTTCCAGCTCTGTGACGGACATCAACGTGTTTCCGCTGTCAGAGTGAAGTTCAGTGTGTGTGTGTGTGTGTGTGTGTGTGTGTGTGTGTGTTCTTGTTTAACTATATTCGTGGGGTCCAAAAACCGGGAGTCCAGTATACTTGTGGGGTCCGGACAGCTTTGTGGCGTCAAAATGCTGGACCCCACAAGTCAAAGGGCTGTTTAAGGGTTAAGACTTGGTTTTAGGATTAGGGTTAGAATTAGGTTATGGTTAAGGTTAGGGTAAGGGTTAAGGTTAGTTATTTATTTGTGATTGTTAAGGTTAGGATAAGGGATATAATTAGGTTATGGTTAAGGTTAGGGTTAAGGTTAGGCATTTAGTTGTGATGGTTAAGGTTAGGGTAAGGGTTAAGGTTAGGCATTTAGTTGTGATGGTTAAGGCTAGGGTAAGGGTTAAGGTTAGGGTAAGGGGCTAGGGAATGCATTATGTCAATGACGGGTCCCCACAAAGATAGTGCCACGCACTGTGTGTGTGTGTGTGTGTGTGTGTGTGTGTGTGTGTGTGTGTGTGTGTGTACCAACCAGCTGTCAGTCAGAGGCACAGTGGACGGAGCTCTGGTGAGCACACTTTAGTTGTATGTAAACATAATGTGTAGTGTTTAATACTGCGATTATCGCTTTGCCTATTTACGTTTCTTAAATATTGTGTGAAAAAAGTAGTAAAGTGACTGTGTGTGTGTGTGTGTGTGTGTTAGCTTGAGAGGCCTTAGGAATAATTCCTGGTTTCTACTGATAATGCATTATTGATACAATGTTATTAATAATTCATTCACTGCTGAGTCTGCAGGCTGAGCTGAGACTTAATATTCTTTTACGTTTTTTAAACTTCCAGCCGCCGTTAACCAACACTTTAATTCATGAAGTAACAATACGCGGGAAATGTGGGACTGAGCCGTTCCGTTTTTAATGAGCAGGTGTAGTTCTGAATGCCAACAGCAGGGGGCGAGGAAGAGAGGATCACCTCGCCTGTAGGAAATAAGCTTACATACTGAAATCTGCATTTATCAAATAAATTATTATTGTATCCACATGCACAGCTGGAACTAGCTACCATGATCAAAACCCAAAGGTAACCTGCGTGCTTCATCGTACTGCAAGGTTTACCGTAACAACAAAGGCACTATCGTCCATCGAGATGAGACTGTCCATTCACGAAAAAACACTCCCAGACGTCGTTTGTACAAGCAGCAATTACGACTTATAGTTATATATTTATGGTTGTAGTTGCTGAGCCCTCTAGTGGCCGCAGTAATTAAGACGGGAACAAAGCAGGGAGTAATGTGACAAAATAAAAGAGCCCCAAATTTCCGTGTAAGGATGCAGGTTGGGCTGGATAGGTCAAACAAATACAGGACTTTTACCCAGGAGAGTGGGGTTCGAGAGCTGTTTGGAAATAAAAAGCAAAACATTAACATTAACCCAACATTATAACAGGAGGGGTCTGGGGGGGTCCTCCACTTCACAACTACACTTCAATTCCTGGGGTCTGAAATTGTTGGGAAACATTTACTGGTAATAAGCAGGGTTGGATGCTTATATCCCACTTTACGGATATTCATTTGCTAGTTATAGGTGTTCGATTTTCAATTTTGGGATTCTAATATATTCGTTTTTTGTTTTGTTTGACCTTCAGTACTGTAATAAAGTTGAGACACATTCAACTTTTGGAGAAACGCAACCCTAAGAAGAGACCCTAAGTGTTTTGAGTCCCCTGAACAGTTGTTTTTACCTCTTTATGGAGAGTGGGTTGTCGTTCATATTTTTTTAAAGTGACCATATTATGAAAAAATCACTTTTTTTCTGGGATTTGGGGTGTTATATTGTGTCTCTGGTGCTTCAACACACATACAAACTTGGAAAACTTGAACAGAAGTGTGATGCCTCACTCTGTAGCTAAAACAGAGAGCCCCACACACAGGGTGAAAAGAGGAGCTGCAGAAATGTGCAGTACAACAAAAAGATGGTGTTTTTTGAAAGTTAAACCATGTAAACCTATTCTGATATAACCTCTAAATACAATTATGAACCTGAAAATGAGCATAATATGAGTCCCCTGCATCAAATAGATGAGAACCAAAATCGAAAGGATGAATCAGAATTGTTAAAATCAAAACGATGCCCAACCCTACATGTGCAGGATTTTGGTTTAGGTGCAGCACCCGAGCCGTTTGGGGCAGCACCTAAGCAGAATGAATAACTAAAAGACTTTTCTCAGATTTAATGACTGTAGATTGTAGTCTTTAGCAAGTTTCATCTTCAAGGTGTTTTGAGTGTTTTTTATTTATTATCTGCTTAAGCTTTTCCTAATGTTATGGACACAGATATGGTGATAATAACGGTCCAAAATGATGTGAGAAAGACGCAAACCTACTACAAAGGGACATAGAAACCTAGCCTGGTCCTACCAGACTCTGGTCCATTAGCCTGGTCCTACCAGACTCTGGTACACTAGCCTGGTCCTACCAGACTCTGGTAAACTAGCCTGGTCCTACCAGACTCCAGTAAACTAGCCTGGTCCTACCAGACTCTGGTCCATTAGCCTGGTCCTACCAGACTCTGGTACACTAGCCTGGTCCTACCAGACTCTGGTACACTAGCCTGGTCCTACCAGACTCTGGTCCACTAGCCTGGTCCTACCAGAGTCTAGTACATTAGCCTGGTCCTACCAGACTCTGGTACACTAGCCTGGTCCTACCAGACTCTGGTCCATTAGCCTGGTCCTACCAGACTCTGGAACATTAGCCTGGTCCGACCAGACTCTGGTACATTAGCATGGTCCTACCAGACTCTGGTACATTAGCCTGGTCCTACCAGACTCTGGTACATTAGCCTGGTCCTACCAGACTCTGGTCCATTTCATTAGTCCAGAGAGTCTGGCCACTCTCCATTGACAAGTGTTAACTTCCTTGAAGGAGTGTACTTTGTTGAAGTTTAAAACTATTGGATCTGCCCAGAGCCACTCTGGATCTACCGTAACCAATCGCTAACGTTTGGTCATAACGTCGGCTTAGCATCTCTAGCGTTATGGTGCGTTCTTTTTTTCCACCGAAGTCGATCTACGAGTCGTTTTCCAGAGTTACGAACCGGAAGTTGCAAAAAGAATGCCCCCGAGGTCGTATATATACGACTCGTCAAGTCGTCTGAACTCAGACGACCCCGAGTTCACTTTCAAAGATGGCTACATCGTGCATCACACGTAGTAAACACTGTGGTTTTCTACAATTTTAAGCACTTTTGTCTTTTTTGTAACCAAATGATGAAGTCGTACACATAGCACTGTGTAAGGGAAAGTGGGGTGAGTTGTGCCAGTTTTTACTCAAAGTGACTTTAAAGTGAAGCCATGACAGTAATGCCTTCAACTTAAGGATGTGTGGTCTTGTGGCACAACTTGCCCCTGATGCGGGGTGAGTTGTGCCTTTGGGGGAATACGTTGGGGTAAATTGTGCCAGTGATTTCTGAAGTAAAACAGAACATTTTAATGTTATGAACTGTAATGCTATATAAAAGCAAGACAAATGCAATACAAAATTACTCATTTAAGGCTTATTTAGATATTGTCACCCTATTAAACTGTTGGAATAAGTCATATTTTGTAGTTTGGAAAAACACAAAAAACTTAAATACACAATATGTGATATTTGTGAATCATTTCAGGCAAAAAGGCTTTGGCAATAGATGCTTGTTTACATACATAGAACGCTGTCTGTCAATTATGTAACATAAGAATAAAGTGACTAGGCTAATTTCTAAACATCTTATTGTGACTTAGGCCACTTGAAAACTTAATAAAATGTCTCTTTAATAACATAGTGCAAACTCAAAACTGAAATCAGTGTTATCTAAATTAAACAAATGGCAGGTAGGCCTAAATCAAACACTGATGAGGCATGCCCATCTCCTCACTTCTCCAGATTATCCCATGTGAGTATGTAGGTCTAGGTGGTCTGGATCTGGCCTACCACTTAACATCCCACTTGTCAATGCTGCAGGGGAATATACACTTCTGCTCCCTTCTGGCTGTACCACCAAGTTTTTGGGGTGTGGGTGGTTTCTTGAGGACATCACCTCTAGGGATGACTCCTTCATCACTGGCACAACTTAACCCAGGCCCTTTGGCACAAATCACCCCAGACCCACAAGTTTGAAAAACTAACATGATCCAGCAGTTAAGAGCTAACATCATGCTAACTCTATAGACTCAATGTGTAGCCTGCTAAAGCACTAAAACATGTGTGAAATGTTTTCAAACTTGTCTATAATTGTTCGGACACTACAATCAAAAAACTTTAATCATAGAAATTTTACTTTGAAAGGAAAAAAACAGTTTTTTGAGCTAAAATGTGCTTACTTCTCATGCCATGTGACTCCCTTCTTGGGAGGATGAGTAAAATGGATGGCTTTTCAAAATGATGTGGTCACATGAACAATTTATTCTATGGTTGTCCAAAAACAAGGGGTGGCACTACTTCCCCCCTGGCACAAATCACCCCACTCTCCCCTACTGCTATTGCTACAGTCTTATTAGGAGTTAAATACCGCCTGATTAGTTATTTTGGAGCTTGTGCAGCTGAAATTGGCTAGAGACGCTCGGTTGCTATATGACAACAATGGCTTTAAGCCGAGTCTTGAGCTGAAAGCAGAGCAGTAGTCTAACGTTAACGTTAATCAAAAGGTAATTTTCATGTATCAAACTGTGAAATATATTTGTGTAATATGTCAATAACTGGGTGAATAGAATTCTAAATGTTACTAAAAATGTTACAAAAATCCATCTTTTCTCCGACTCGTAGTATTGTGTGACAAAAAGAACGCAACAACCCACGGTTATTCCAAAACTGACACCACGCTGCTGGAGACCCGGGCCGTACTGCTGGGACAGCTGGAGGGAAGGGAAGCCCGGGAGAACTAGAACCAGGACTCAGCGGAGCGGACTGTCAAAGCCTGCTGAAGTTTAAATTACAGGTTTCCTAAAGGGAGTCTGGCGGGACTCTGACTGTGGGCATGATTTTAAGTCTCGTTAAATAAATAACTACATGCAGAAATAAATGAATAAATAGTGGAGGAGTGCCTGGACATTTCAGTCTGTTTAAACTTCACTTTGAAGCAGAACCTCTTAGTTCAGAAGGGTGAAGTTTCTGTTTGGACTCAGATCTGTGAACTGATTATAATACATTTTTATAAACACATGAATTAGTCTCTTTGTTTTGTTTGTTACTGCACATGATGATAAAGCTACACTTTTAAATCACAAACAAAACTAACTTTAATATATAAACGCTCTAAGGAAGGAGACAAACGATTAGATATTAGAGTTGATTAAAAATAGACTCAAATAATAATTTACTATTTTGCATTTTAATGTGGAAACATCTTGTATAAACTCAGGGGACTGGCTCTTACATCACATTGTATTGCAGGCTTGCTAATGTACAAAGTAAACCAATGCAATTCAAATGTTTAAATTAATTAACATGTATTCAAATATGGATAGTCACACTACTTTGCATGCAGTAGGCTAGGCAAAGGTAAGTAGCGATAGTTCATTTTAAGTTTACTTAAGTGGAAGAATGTGACTAATAAACCTAGGCCTACTAACACCAGGCATTACATTTTGAACATTGTGAACAGGTAGATTATATTATCTATGAGTCTCTGGGTCAAGGCGAGGCTGTGCTCCAAAACGTTTGTGCTGGCCGAAGAGGAGTCCTGTGTATCTGAACCACTGAACGCTACCTATCGATCTGCGCTCGATTGCTCTTCCTTCATCCTCCAAGTACCCGGATGTCTGTCTCAGTAACTTGAAATTGAATTTGTTGATCTGAATCTTAATAGTGAGAACTGAATGTGAGGCTATATAGAGAGTTGAATTTTCAGTGAAGATCAAATTTTATTGGAATTCAGTAACAAACAAATAAATTCAATTTCAAATTATACTATTCAGATTCAGTTTTTCAATGCAATGATTCAAATTAAACAATACAATTTCAAATGATGTGATTCAAATTCAGTTTTTCAATGCAATTAATCAAGTTTAGCAATTTAAATTCAAATATAAATGATTCAAATTCAGTTTCTGCTGGCACATATTTCAGCCCATATAAAACACCACCGCCAAATATGCGCAACTAAAGCCCCGTTTACACGAAGGGAAGACGCAGATATTTTCCTGCAGTTTGGCCTCTCATTTACACAAAACCCAGTTTTTATCACAGAAAACGATTATTTCTAGAAACTCCGGCCAGAGTGGAGATTTTGGAAAACTTTGTTTGCACGTTTGCATGTAAACTGAGACAAATGGAGGTTTAGGCAGCCGAGAGAGAGAAAGAGGACGTGATTGGTTGCTGTTGCTACTGGATTCTGATTGGCTAACGTTGGCTTGAGCTTCTCGTTACACCGCCACCTACAGGTCTGGCGTGCTCTTGGCGGCATTGACGGCATATATATACACGGGTACATATAAACAAACACTTTTCTGAAAACGGAGAGGTTGAAATGTCCGTTTATGAAAATAGCCGGCCAGGTCTAAACGTAGCATAAGTCTTCCACAAAGCCAGGGAAAGCGCTGATGTGTGTGACATCAATGCAGCCATGTTCTTGTAGAGATGAGCGGGGGAGATTGCGTGTTGATGTGGAGCACCAGGTTCACATCAGAAGCCCCGAAGGCTGCTGAAGACTCTGATGATCCCGAAGGTTTTGAATAACGCAACGCAGAGTAACAACTCCTGTCAGGAGGGGCGCTGGGACTGAGACACACAACAAGGCACCGCTGCAGGGAAGGAAAATGCTCTCTCTCTCTCTCTCTCTCCCCCTGTCTCTCTCTCTGTGTGTCTTTTTAAAAGCAGTTCTGACAAATTTCTTTCAATCGGAGAAAAAAAAAATTGATGGGTGGAAAACTGTGTTGACTGTGTTGACTGTTTTAGCTGTTTTATCTATTTATTGAAAATGTGTTAGTGTTAAGAATATGTATATGCATGTGTATGTATGTATGTATCTTCTTACTCTGTATATGTATGTATGTATGGATGTGTGTTTATATATATGTATATATATATATATATATATATATATATATATATATATATATATTTTATTTTTATTTTTATTTTTATTTATTTTTTTTGTAGTTTATTTAAAGGGACAGATACAAAAAAAAAACAGATTATTACAGAAATAACAATCCGATGCCTGTATCACAGTGTTTGTAGCCAAGGCTAATTCGCAACACCTGTCCCTAGGAGGGCTTTTAACAGTTAAAATAATAGAAGAAGTCACATTTTTACAATGAATACAATAAAATGTCCAAAAAAACAGTTAACAGCAATAAAAATAAGTGTAGTAAATAAACACATTAACTCGGACTCACACAGATGCACACCTCACAAACACACAGCTATGTTTTTCATATAGCATGATCACACTGCTGCTGCTGTATTAACCATGCTTTTACTAATTTTTTAAAGGTGGACAATTTAAGTATAGCCTTTATATTTTTAGGGAGCCAGTTCCACAGTTTGGCTCCCTTCACGGAAAAAACATTTTGGGCAAAAGAGGTTTTACAAAATGTAATTTTACAGTCCCCACATGCAGCAACTCTTGTGGATCTTGAAGATTCCAACCTGTTCACGAAATTACAAAGTGGTTCAGGTGCAAGTCCAGCTAAACATTTAAAAAACAACTGTATGTATCTAAGATACAAGAACAAAATTAACAAAGTTTAAAATTTTGTATTTATTTAAAATGTAACAGTGATGGAATCGAATGGGCTTGTTATCCAAAATTGTTAGGGCACGACTATAAAGCCCCTCAATAGGCTTTAGGGTAGTTTGGCTGGCCTGGGACCAAACAGTGGTGCAGTACGACAGATGGGACAGGATCATAGTGTTCAGAAAGACATGAGCACATTCAACTGTTAAACTGCTCCTGATCAATCTGAAACAATTCATACTGGCCCTCATTTTTCTTGAGATGGTTTTAATATGACTTTTGTAATTTAGCTGAGAATCTAAAATCATTCCTCAATATTTTTCTTCTTCTACTTGATCGATGAGTTCACCATTCATTTTAATGTTAAGGTTATTTATTATCCGCTTTCTTGTTATAGAAAAACACATAGATTTAGTTTTCCTCAAATTAAGTGTTAAAGATGATTTGTTTAGCCAATCAGAC